>NC_090305.1:6285000-6585000 GCF_039906515.1 Pseudorca crassidens | reverse complement strand
ATAATACCTGAGCCTTGGGTAACTACATGAAAGTCAAATCTTTGAAGGAAAGGAAGTGTCTGGTTCTGTTTGATGATGATATAGTTCCTTCCTCAAGCGACTGTTTTTCTTTGGTCCACAATGTGAGAACCATAGAGATCCTTCAAGGTTTCCTTGAAGAATATACTTCCATGCTTTTCATAGTAAAGTATCTGAAGTCCATTCTAGGGCCAGGTAAGAGCTCAGACTCGGGATGTTTAAAGCTATCCACGGTACCTTGTATCTGA
The DNA here is from genome assembly GCF_039906515.1 of Pseudorca crassidens. Lineage (NCBI taxonomy): Eukaryota > Metazoa > Chordata > Mammalia > Artiodactyla > Delphinidae > Pseudorca > Pseudorca crassidens. Next base: position 6,584,734 of record NC_090305.1, on the reverse strand, counting down.
TTAAGCTGATAAATTCCCTTTTTCCCTTCTTTCTTATTGCAGTGGAACTGAGCCAAAGTTGTAGTTCTTGGAGAGTTTTAGAATGGTAAATGCAGTTCAAACCTGGGTGCTAGCTGCTCTATGCATGTTAAAAAGTAATTGAATAGGAGCAAGTTCAAGTGCAATTAGATATGTAGGCTAGAGGCACTAAGTTGCCGCTTCAAAGAGGTCACACTGAGATGAATTTTTTAAAAGGACTATAAAATTGCATCTAAGATAGATGGGGAGCAAAAGCAATATTTAAATGAAATTGTTGTGGGTATAAGTCACTTTCCAGGCATTATAACTATTTCTAACATAAAATATGTTTTCACTTCATATATAAAACATTGTTATTATTCACAGCTTATGACATGTTAACATATTAAAACTTAAATGTTTAATGCATATATTAAAATTTTGTGTCATCATTAACCCAGCTGATGAATTCTCTTTGAAAAAAATAATGGAAAAGATATATCAAGAGAGATAATTTTTACAATTAGAATAAAAATATGTAACTTAAAGTGTGGTGAGATAAAAATGTCTAACTCACAGTTCCAAACTCCACTTTTTTTTTTTTTTTTTTTTTTTGCTCATGGGAATCATACTGCCATTTGTTTTCCTATTAAATGACATTTCAAATACTTTATTATAAACATAAATCACATCTCCTTTCAAGAAGGCAAATGACAAACTAAATTTGAGATCTGGCTTGCATTTCTACACCCTACCCAAGACTAAATAGATGAACAGTTGCTTTACAGACTGTATCTGAAGGATAAACAAAGAGAGACAGTAGATTACAGAAAACATGTCACTTGAAACTGACATCTGCCCTTTAATTCACAAACATCAACCTAAACCCTGTCACTTCGGTTGGTATCTGTTACACATCCTGATTCATGAGGTTCTGGAGAAGTGCAATCTTATCTACAGTTGGTTAGAAAAAAAAGTATATATATGTGTATATATATACATATTTTAAACTGCTTCGCTATATCTGTAGATATGACTTCATCTTTATTAGTCTTTTAAAATGCCAAAAGAACACTGCTGTTCACCAGCTGATCCACTGGATTTAATAGTGGCTGCTGTTGGAGACACTGATAGTCCTGGATACCCAAATTATACATTCTTTTCTATATAGGAAATTTCTACCACTAATTTGTCTTCCTTGAATTCAGTCGTCTCAAGAAGACCCTTGTTAGATGTGTACATATTACCTCAGATGAGTAAACCATGAACGTATTTACGCTCATTACCATTGGTTATCACGATAATGGAGAAAATGTCCTTTGAGATAGAAAGAAGAACTACAGTATAATGAGACAATGAATGGAAGCCATCTAGAGCCCAGATCTAGTCCTTTGCTACTCACAATGTAGTCCACTGACTGAGAGTATCAGCAGCCCTGGGAGGTTGTCAGAAATGCAAGTTTCAGGCCCCACCCCCCTACATACTAAATCAGAATGCCCTGGGGATGGGGCCCAGGAGTCTGAATTATAACAGACGCTCGCAGCGATTCTGGTGAGTGCTGACGCTTGTCAAGCACTGGTCTAAACTTGAGAATAGTGAGACCTTCTGACAGCATGAGAAGAGGGGATTAGCAGAGCTGGAACAGGTATTTCATAGGTCACATTTATTTCACACATTTATTTGCATTAACCTGATCTCAGTTACATTTGCCTGAAAAAATCATGATAAAAATTAAATGGCTAGTATGAGTTTGTACCTAAACGCTCCTATGCTAGTCTCATACACCATGATGACATAAGTTAAAAATACTTTCCTCAGAACACATACTTAAATAGATTTTAAACAAATGTATGATTTCTAAAGCTTTAGAGTAGGAATTAAAATTTAAAAGAATCATTATTTATGTAGGTATTATTATATGTGAAACCACTGCTATATCTTGGAGGGTGAGTGGTGTATAAAATAAACAACTAAAAAAACTCTACATGTGTATTAGTTATTTCACACATATGTGGATGGCAAAGCACTCATAGAAACCTGGAAACAAAGGGTTTATAGGAACCAATGAAGTCATCGAGAATCTTTTAGTTTGTAGATTATGATTGTGCTTACTAAAAGCATAAAGCCTTTAAACGTGCTATTGCTAAAACACCTACTCAGTCAGTTTATCTGTCTTACTCAAATAAGAGCCTTGTGTTTGTCTCTGTTGACCTCATCTTGTTAAATGTACTTCATCACTCAAGCCTGCGAAACATTTGGCAGAGCCCAAGTTTTTCATCAGATGAATCTATTGCTCAACCCTGTCTTGTGACATCTAGAAAGTTTGTATATATGTCTCATTCATGTGCACAATTTTTGTAGGATATCCTAGCAGCAAGGCAATTTCAGAATTCATAACTTTTCAAAGTTTAGAAAGAGAATATTGTGCATATACGCTATATAGGTGTTTCTGCTGTGCTTCCGTATGTGCCTATTGAAAAACCTTGTGCTATGCAACAAGGTGCACTAAAATTGATAAAACTTATGGAAAAAATAGGTTTGTGGCAGACCGCCCAAATCCTGTGGAATTTTGTAATCAGAGTAAAAACAACAAAAACTACAAGATTACTGTTGTAATAAAAATGTAGTTTTTTATTAAATGCAGCTAATCTCTACTTGCGTTGACACCTAGCACCCCAATTGGTTAATCCTTTGCAACACAAAACCATGGAGTTCTTACTTTGTCTCTGGTAATATAAGTTCTGAAGGGTGTTTAATTTTGAAAGCAACCATTTTCATCCAAAACAAAAACAAAAAGCAAAAACCAAAACCCAACTTAGCCTGCGGAATCAAGTCTCCAGTCATCTGATTTTGGCTGGCTTCTCTATCAGCTCCCACTGTTCCTTTCAGAGAAACTAGAGCATAACTGTAAGTTACATTGGTGACTTACAGATAATCATAATTTCCTACTCCCATGTTTGCACTTTTCTCTCATTGTTTTCTTTACCTAGAATTCCATTCCTTACTCCTCTCTGTATCCAATTATGTATTTCAGGTCTTATCTCCTTTTGTGACAACCCCATTCTTAGCAACTTCTATATTGCTATAAAACTAATTACTAATTATCTATGACAATCATATCATACTCAACATATATGAGCCTGTATATACATACATATATATCACCCCCCTCTTCCGTCTCCCCATCCTGAGCTAATTTGCTAGTTCATGTCATTATAATGGCAGTAGAGTAATCCATTTAGTAAATGTATTCATAATTCTTACTAGTCAGGATTCTCTAGAGAATATATATGTGGAGAGAGAGAGAAAGAGAGATTGATTGAGAGATTTCAAGGGGCTGGTTCACATTATTGCAGGAGGTGGCAAGTCCAAAATGTGCAGGGCCATCTGCCAGGCTGGAAATCCCAGCAAGAAGTTGATGTCTTGAGTTCAAAGACAGAGTGGAAGTAGAATTCCTTCCTGCTCTGGAGATGTCATTTTTTTTTCTCTTAAGGCCTTCAACTGATTGGATGAGGCCTATCCACATTATAGAAGGTAATCTACCTTACTCAAAGTTTACTGATCTAAATGTTAATCACACCTAAAAAATATGTTCACAGCAAAATCTAGGCTTGTGTTTGACCAAACAATTCAGTACCCATCATAAACTAGTCAAGTTGACTCATAAAATTAACCGTCATATCAGTTAACCATCCCTCTTCTGATGGTCATTTAGAGTATTTTCAAACAGTTTGCCATTACAGACATTGCTTCAATGAGTAACATTTTAAAAAATCCATCTTATATATACATAGGTACACATATAGTATACATTCCTAGAAGTGCAATTTCAGGGATTTCAGGATCAGTTGTTTTGTACATTTGTTATTTTCATGGATATTAAATTGCTATTCATAGTGGTCCCATAGAGTAGTATACAGTCCCATCTGCAGTGTTTGATAGTTTCTGTTTCTTCAGACTTCCTCCAATACAGCATGTTACCAAATTTTTGAACTTTGACAAATGAGAGTTGACAAATGGTATCTTCTTGTTTTTCTCTTCTTATAAATGAAGTGGAGCATCCATTAAAATGTTTAAGAACAACTTGTATTTTCTTCTATGAATAAGTTGTTCATATCCTTTGTCTATTTTCCATAAACTTACTGCTATTTTTATGATAATATGATCAGAGTTGGTTCTATAATAACCAAAACAATAAAATAAAACATATCACTGTTCTTTGAGTTGCAGATATTTGGCAGAATTTGCTATTTCTATTAGTCTGTTTTCACCATAAGGATTCTTTTAAACATATATGTCAAAAGTTTAAATAAATTTTAATTTGTTATTACATAAATATAGGAAAGTTCAAACATTACATATATACAGACGAACAAATTTTTATTAAGTGAATAAAGTTCTTCTTTGTAAATATCACCTGGAGGAGGAAACCACTCAATAAATAGCTTCCTACAATGACACTTCCAGTTACTGTCACCCCCTCCCCAAAGCGAATATCACCAACATACATTAGTGACACCTGTTTTAAAAATTTAAACAAACGTATTTATTTTTAAAGTTGATTATAGATTATGAAATTATACAGATTTCAAAGTGTTGTATAGAGTATGTATTCCTTAGGTATTTGGCTTCTTTTGCCCAACATTATGAGATCATCCATGTTATTCTGTGTGACATAGTTTATTCATTCTCAATGCCATAAAAGATGTTTTAGTGTATCATAATTGTGTAACATGTTCAGGCTGCTGTAGCAAAATACCAGAGTCTTGGTAGCTTATAAACAGCACAGATTTATTTCTTGCAGTTCCGGTGGGTGGAAGTCCAAGATCAGGACCAGCGTGGTCAGGTGAGGGCCCTCTTCCAGGCTGCAGACTTCTTGTTGTATCCTCATGTGACTGAAGGGCGTAGGGTGCTCTGTGGGGTTTCTTTTTTATAATGTCACTAATCTCTTTTATGAGGGCTCCACCCTCATTACCTGATCACCTCCCAAAGGCCCCACCTCCTAACACCATAACGTTGGGTGTTAGGACCCCTACATGAACATAGCAATAATTTATTTATTCATCAATTGTTGAAGGACATTTAGGCTGTTTCAGTATCTGGCTACTTCAAGAGTGCTGCTAGAACATGCTTGCATATGTCTGTGAAGAGGACTAACTCTATACTTAGGAGTGGAATTATTGGATCATACATAGGGTACACATATGCTCAACTTTAGTGAATACTATCAACAAGTGATCCAATGTGATTGTAGAAATTTTGACTCCTATCAGCGGTGTATACCTGTCATTTTTGTGTTAGTCATTCTGTGTAGTGGTGCCTTACTGTGTGTATATGCATGTTATTATGATGACTAAGGAAGTCGATGATTACCTGTTTGAACTTTCTCTATTGAATATTCATTTTAAATTTTATTATTTTAGTATCTTCTGCTGTCTTTGTGTGTGGTTTGTGTTCTTTTTCTATCCTTCTGCTTGAGAAGAAAGGTTGGATCATTTATTTTTAAACTTTCTTCTTTTTTTAAATATGAACTTAAAGCTATAAATTTCCTTCTAAGTATTGTTAGCTACATTCCCAAAGGTTTGATATTTTATGTTTTCCTTGTCAGTTAGTTAAAAAGTTTTCTAATTTCTATTCTTTTAAAAAAAAATCCATGCATTACTTAAAAGTTCATTGTTTAATTTCCAAGCAGTTGGGGGGAATGTCTAGTTTTCTCTTTTTTTATTGATTTCTAACTTAATTTTACTGTGGTCAGAAAATATACTTTGAATGTCTTACAGCCTTTGAAATTTGTTGAGGTTTGCTCTATGATCCAATATGTGGTCAATTTTGGTAAATATTTCTTGTGCATTCTGTTGTCATTGCATGAAGTATTTTGATGTCAATTAGATCAGTTGGTTAATTGTGTTTGTGAGGGACATACTCTAAGATGGCCTACAATTATTCTTGCCTTCAGATAATCAAACCCTTATGTAATTCCCTACCCTGGTATTGGTAGGTCTTGTGGCTTACTTCTAACCAATAGAATATGATGATTACGTTACATAAGATTGTACCATCAGTCTTTCTAGGAGAATTTCCCTTGCTGGTTTTGATCAATAAGAAGCATGAGGAAGCCACATGTGACAAGAAACTGTGACTGTAAAAACCAGCTACAAAATAAGGATGATCTATAGTCGATAGCTGGTAAGAACTTGGGGCCCTTGGTCCAACTGGCTGCAGGAAACAAAACTGTGCCAAGAAATGTGTGATCTTGGAAGCAGATCTTTACCAGTCAAGCCTTGAGGTGAAACTGCAGCTCCAGGCAACACCTCAATTGCAACTTTCACTTGAGACTCTGAGGCAGAGAAGACCCTATAAAGCTGTGCCTGGACCCTTGACCCACAGAAATTTTGAGCTAATAAGTTGTGTAGTTTAAGACTAATGCTGTGGCAAAGTGTTATGCGTCAACAGATAACTAATCCAGTGTATTACAACTTCTATATCTGCACTAAATTTTATATCCTTATTGTATTAGCTATGGGGAAAGGTATATAAAACTACCCCACATTTTCTGGGCTTTTCTGTTTCTCCTCTTAGTTCTATAACTTTTATTTTACTTTATAAATTAGTTCTATAAATTTTATTTTGCCTTATACATTTTGAAGTTATGTATTTGATAGCACAAAAATTGGGGATTTGTGTGTCTTCCTGGTGAATTTATATCATTATAAAATATTCTTCTTCATCTCTAATAATACTTCTTGCTTCTAACAGCTGTTTAAACATTTTCTTTGTCTGGCTTTCATCAATCTTTCAATGATAAGCTTAGTTGTGATTCTCTTTTTATTTATCTACTTATGATTCACAGAACATATTGAATTTGTAGGTAAATATCTTTCATCACTTTTGGAATATTCTTGGCCATTATCTCTTCAAGTATCCCTTCTGCCCCATTTGCTCTTTCTACTTTGGATACCCTACTTATATGTATGCTGCCATTTCTCACATGCCTCTAATTCTCTTTTATGAATTTTCATAATTTTTTCCTTTCTGTTTCGGTTTGGATATTTTCTATTCACTTGTCTTCCAGTTCACCACTACTAGTGTCTTTCAATTTACACAATGTTTTTTTAAAACTCACATAATGATTTCTAATTTAATCTATCTAACATGTATTTATTGAGTAGCTAGTCTGTGCCAACACTATTTTTTTTAAATACATTTATTTATTTATTTTTGGATGCATTGGGTCCTCGTTGCTGCACGTGGGCTTTCTCTAGTTGCAGCGAACGGGGGCTACTCTTCATTGCAGTGTGTGGGCTTCTCATTGCAGTCGCTTCTCTTGTTGCAGAGCACTGGCTCTAGGCACTCAGGCTTCAGTAGTTGTGGCACTCAGGCTCAGTAGTTGCGGCACACGAGCTTACTTGCTCCACGGCATGTGGGATCTTCCCGGACCAGGGCTTGAACCCGTGTCCCCTGCATTGGTAGGCAGATTCTTAACCACTGCTCCACCAGGGAAGCCCTGCAGCACTATTTTATGCTCGAAAAAGATAACAGGTAAAAGTAAAACAAATCAAACAAGAATGTGAAAAATATCTGAATATCCCTACCTTCACACAGTTTACATTTTAGTATAGGGAAGCAGAAAATTAAAAATCAATCAGTCAATAAGTGTACAATATAATATGTTAGAATATAAATATGCTATAGCAAAACTTAGGGTGGGGGCTGGTATAGTGAGGAGTGTTGCAATTTTCAACAGGATGGATAGTGTAGGGTTTATTGAATCGGTGGCATTTGACCCAAGACTTAAGAGAATCGAAGGACTTGGCCATATGAATTTTTGGAGAAGTGGTATTCTAGATCGCCCTGAGGCTGCAGTGTATTCCTGAGAAATTCAGGGAATAGCAAGGATGCCATGTTTGTGGAGCAAGTTTAGTGATAGGGAGAGTAATCTAAGAGGTCAAGGAGACTGGTGAGCCATGCAGAGAGTAGTGGAATGTTAAGGATAAACTTACCAGGACCTCTTAAGCCATCATAAAGATTTTTATTTTTATTTGAATAAGTTGGAAAGTCATTGAAGACTTTTAGGCAGATATGTGATATGATCTGCCTTATACCCTAACAGGATCATTCTGGCTTGTGTTGTGAATAGTACTAGTGTGTCAAAGAGGGAAACAGGGATACCAATGAGGGGCTTATTTTAATAATCCCCACGTGTGTCATGGTGTTTTGGACAAAGGTGGTACAGAGGTTGTAGGTCATGGTGAGAACTTGTTGGATTTTGAATCTATTTTTTTTTTTTTTTTTTTTTTTGCGGTACGCGGGCCTCTCACTGCTGTGGCCTCTCCCGTTGCGGAGCATAGGCTCCGGACGCGCAGGCTCAGCAGCTATGGCTCACGGGCCCAGCCGCTCCACGGCACGTGGGATCCTCCCAGACCGGGGCACGAACCCGTGTCCCCTGCATCGGCAGGCGGACTCTCAACCACTGCACCACCAGGGAGGCCCTTGAATCTACTTTGATGGTAGAGCCTATGGTGTTTAGTTTAATGCTGCCTTGTTTAATAATAAGATCATTTACATCTATAAGTTTTCTACCTTGTCTGGCTTTAACTATATCACATTGCTCACATATAGTTTTACTTACTGTTTTCTTATTAACTCAAATAACTTAAGATTTTGAAATTCCTAAATGACTGGGGTTAGTTTTACATGAAAAAGATATTTTATCTTGCCTGTGTATTAATTTTATTACATATGGTGAACAAATTAATATTATCTTTACCAGCCCTACTCTTTTAGAAAAATTAATATTGTTTTTGTGGTATAATATAGTCATTTTTTGTAAAAATTAAAAGGATCCTTGAAAAGATAGTATCTTCACTATAGGCAGAAAAGTTCAAGAAGTATACCTATCGAACAAGATTTTAAATTTTATTATTGAATTCCTCTTTGTGCATATTTATTCTTGACCTAATCAATCTTTTAAAAACTAGTAATAGTATTATAAAAATCTCTAACTATAATAACATTTAATTCAATGTATTTCTGAAACTATTTCATATTTTAAAAATACATTATAAGTACCTAGACCACCCAAACTTATTTTCGATTTTTTAATATAAGGAAGTATAGAGATTATCCTAATAGCTGTATCTTAATCTTCAATTTATGCTTAATTAATTTTGAGCCTATTTATTTTGGCTGATGATTTTTGCCCTAAATTTTACTCTGTCTTATACTTACCCAGATTTCATTTCACATTTGTCTGTAGAACTTTTCCCTGTCATTGACATTCAAGTCAGTGAATTTGGCTTTTTGATGCTTCTTTTGGGAAAATAAACAAACATAGATGGATTTTATTTTTAATGTTACACTTTGAGAGTTTTTGTCTCTTAAGTGGGCGAGTCTAGATCATTTATATTCTTTTCCACTTCTGTTGTATCTTTCTCCTGATTTTGTGCTTCCTTGCTTTTGTTTCCATTTCCATAGTTTTGCTATACATAAATATCCCCTTTTTTTTCTGTAGTCATCTTAAAGGCATATATCTTATGTTCTATTCATATACCTAGTTGTTAATTTTAAATCTTGTTTTTTTTTTCCTATGAGCCATTTATAGTATCAGTGTGAGGAATGAAGGAAAATGAACAGAATGGCATATCCCATCTCTACCATTTTCTTATTTCTTTTTATATAAACTGGGTCCTTTTAGACATTTAGGCATTATTATCGTTAAGGTTATATTTTGGTAATCCTGCATATCTGTCATCATGTTACACCTCATTTTCATTTCATTCCTCTGTATTTGATGATTTTCACAGATTTGTCCTTCATATCCCTAATTTAATACACAACAGTATTAATTCTATAGTTTATTCCTTCTTTTGTAGATTTATTCTTACATTTCATATTTCCTTGAAGTCATTTATTACTTCACTCTCCTCATTTTACTTCTCCAAAACTGACTCAGCCTGTAATTTCTACCTGGCTCCCACCTTTTGCATTTCTTTGAAATACCAAGCAAATGCATTATAATTTTTTTCTCATTCTTGTATTTTCTTCTGATTTTTGAAAATTACTCTTTCCTTGATTCTTTAGGATCCTTTATTTATTTATTTTAATGCTCTAGCATCTTTTTTCAGAACCCCATTTTGCCACTATTTCTTCTTTGTGGTCTATCCCCATTATAATGGGTATCACATTCTTTAATGTAAACTGAATTGCTCAAAATATTATGTTCCAGTTCCTTAACATGATTTTACGAGATTACCTTGTTTCTTTGTCTCTCCTTTATCCTCAAGAATGAACTGCTTAATTTCCTGAAGCACATGATGCTCTGTCATCTGCTCTTCTTGGCTAACACTGCCAAATTCATACTCATCATTCAAAACTCAGATTAAATAATACTTTCTGCCATTACCCTCAGATAATTGTAAATATTTTTTTCCTCTGAGTTCGTACAATATTTTGCACATATCATATCAAATCTTAAGAGTTTTCTTGGTTTCGTTTTGTTTTCTTTTATTTTAACATTTCTTTTTCTTCCTCTAGATTTTGACATTCTTGAGGGCAAGACCTTTGTCTTACTCTTTGTGCCAGCAGCAACTAATATACTACTTGAAACACTGTGGACAAAATATAAAAATATAAATTATTTGATGCTTCTGAGTCAGTATAAATCCATCACCACTTCAGAAAAATGTCTAGGGTATCTCCTTCAGATAATGGGAAACAAATTTATTTTTCTATATAAAGGAAAAATAAAATTTTTTGGAGAATATTAAATATCTTGTTCCACTGAGGTATTTATGAGGTTTTTGAATTGAATTGAAATTCCTCTCTCAATATAAATCCTAGATACAAGTCAAGTGTTCTTAGGGGACTGATACTAGAAAAAGAAACAAAAAGAAAACCAAACATTAGGTTTTAGTCTAAGAATTTGAGTGCTTTTTTAGACCCACCAAATATAATCAGATTTATATTTATTTTTACAGAAATGTTTGCTTAGCCAATACATTCCTAATCAAATAATGGGTGTTCCATGATGGAAATTTCAAATAAAGTTCTTAAGGCTGTCAAAAAGTAAATAAGCTAACTAGAATTATATTTCTTTGTTTCCCAGTGGACCTCATAAATGCTTGGAGAGGGATATGGTGTACTTAGAAATAGGCCAGTTAGATACTCGAATACAAGAACAGTCAACACTTTTTCCTACATCCCTCACCCCCGACCAATGATTTCACACTTATCTTCTGATGAGATATGTCCATTTTTAAGTGACAAATATATTCATGATCTATTATTATTTTTTAATATAATTCAGTTTATTTTTGACCAACTACATGCCACTTTAAAAAATCTACAAAAAAATAGTTAGCAGGATACAATAAATAATCTTCCATTTTTTAAACTAATCTATTTTGTATAAAAATATAGTGCATTTTATATTTTCTCATTAACTTTATGTTTTTATGGCTATCCACATGAATTTTACCTGCATTAGAGTAAATGAAGTTTGATGAATTTTTTAACTTACATTGTAGAGTGCACAAGGGAACAATGTATATTGTTAAAATGTAACTTTAGATTATTTTGAATCTGATTTTGAGTTCCTTTGTTGAACCTTCCAGAAGTCTTTGACATGACGCATTCTGTGCATAGGGATTTTCCAGCTCAACATAAGCTCTTCTATTTTAATTCTTGTGACATAGGGACTACAGAAAGCTTAGTAAAGCACTCCTCTGGAATACCCAAATCTAGATACTGTCTGTTACCAATGAAATATTCATGAAACAAATGAATTTATTTTCAGTTTTGTGGTTTATAAGACATAAGTAATTAAACCAAATTTTATGAGGCATTATTTTGAAAGATTTGATTAAAATAGATTTGGAAGCTTTGAAATAAAATGGCAAAAGTTCAGATTATCTGTTTACTCTTATTAGAAACATCTCTCAGTAGGAATAATGAGAGCAGTGGGCCACAAGTTCAACTTTTGTGAGGTTGAGAATCTACTTTATTTGAAAAGACTTTCGTTCACACATTGTGAGACAATTTGAGAAAAATGAGATTGCTGCCCTCTGAGCTCATGAAATATTAGGACAATTGGCCATAGAAGAAAATAGTCAATAAGGCCTATCTCTCATTAGAATACTAGAATGTTAAAGATTGCTTCTAGCATTTTTTTATGCTATCCAAGACAGAAAAGTCCACAAGGCTCTTAAGAAATCTCTGAGTTCTAAAAAATAATATATATGTATATACATATATATGTGTATATATATACATATATAATAAATTAGAAAGAAAAAATTATCTAAAGACTGTCCTTATACTTACTCATCTTCATTTGCATTTACAAAAGCTCCAGAGAAAATGCATTTCTTGGTAAAGTCACACTTGACCTGACTGTTGGTAAACTTATTGTTAAAGAGCATTAGCAAGAGCAGTAATAGTACCTGCCTTCAGACTATACCTCTCATGCTCCAGGTCCTCTTTGCTCACCCCTTCAGTGTGTTCTTGTCTTGCTCAGAGTAAAATCTTAAGTCCAAGTTTCAGATATGGGGGCAGGATTAAGGGAGCGAACAAGGAGGGACAGTGAGGCACTCAGTAGCACGATTAGGAAGCTGGCACCATGCCGGACCCAAGTGCACATCAGCTCCTCTTGCACCTCAGTTTCCTTTCAGATTTTTCCTGAAACCGAGTTCTCCCCTAACTAACAATCCTGAAGCGATACTGAAAAACTTAGCTTTGAATATATCTAAGAAGGTAAAGTAATTTCAGAGCCACAAGGCTTAGATTCAAGATAATAGCACCATAATGTCAGACTAGATAATTTGTAGAAAAAGTGATACTACATTCCAACACTAATGCTGTAACACCAAGTGGGCATTCTAGTATTCAATTCAATTCTGGTAGTACCTGAAGTTAGTGTAGGCATCACAAGTTAAAGGCTTAGTCTCACAAGACTGTCCCCAGTTCAGATAGCAGTTTCAAGCTGTGGGTATCCCTAAGCCACCTGAACTTCTGCCCAGCTTGGCTACAAATTCAGGGGTTCCAAATGACTCCTTCTTCAGGTTAGATAATATGCTAGAATGACTCACAGAACTCACTTGAAAGTGTTATATTGATACTTATGATTACAGTTTCACTATAATGGATACAACTCAAGAGTAGCCAAATGGAAAAGACACATAAGACGGACATCTGAAAGGGTCCCAAACACAGGTGCTTCCGTCTCATAGAGTCAGGATGCTACACTCTCTAGGTACATTGATATGTTCAGTAACCAGGAAGCTGGTCTTTTTGGCATGGCCGGCTCCTCCCTTGAAACTATGTAAGGACCCACCAAGAACCGCTTCATTAGCATTAACTCAGGTATGGTTGAAAAAAGCTTATTATAAAAAAGACATTTCTATCACTCAGGAAATTCCAGAAGTTTCTTGAAGCTCTGTGTCAGGAATGGGGACAAAAACCAGATATATTCTTTATTATAGCACAGATACATAATAAAATTTTGTCATAAGCTGTAAGAACAGAGTCTGTGTTTCAGGGAAGAACAATTGGAATAGCAGAGATAGGAAATACATAAATATTCAATGTTAAGACAGTGTGTGAAATGAGTGCACATCAGTGCAGCAAAGGATGGATACAAGTAGGAAAATTACATGAGTAATTATCAAAGAGGATAAAGTGTATTATACATATTTCTGATAAGTTCTTGCTCATGACAAATAAATCCACATGATTATTACCCTGACATATTAACAACATACCTAGGTTGGTAGTAGAAATCTCATTGGAATTATTCATCTCATCATGAATATTTAGTTTATACAGCCTTGAAGAAAAAGATTTAATCTTAAGATAGAATGAATTTAGATTTCTCTGAATTTTTTTCTGGTAGGAACAGCTGTTCATATATATTTGCCTATTCCCCAAGTTCCCCTTGCCAGTACCCCAGAGAAATCTTCTCAGCAAATTCAATAAGAATTGTGTTATTGAGAAACTCACTGATCTCATATTACTATTTGCAAGTGACGGTTAAGCAATGTCAGTGTTGCTATCTGTGATCATACAATTCTACCCTGTATATAAAAGATGACATAGGGTTTCCCTGGTGGCGCAGTGGATGAGAGTCCGCCTGCCGATGCAGGGGACACGGGTTCGTGCCCCGGTCCGGGAAGATCCCACATGCCGCGGAGCGGCTGGGCCCGTGAGCCATGGCCGCTGAGCCTGTGCGTCCGGAGCCTATGCTCCGCAATGGGAGAGGCCACAACAGTGAGAGGCCCATGTACAGCAAAAAAAAAAAAAAAAAAAAAAAGCATGACACAGAATAGTTAAAGAAAGATGATGTGAGCAGCCAATTGGTCAGGGTCATGTTCCTGGACATGATGGTAATTTAATATGTAATTACATGGCAACAGCCTAACCTGTACGAACTTGAATTTCCTCATTTGTTGAATAAGTGGATATGCTAGATTCAAGGTTTAATATTTTGTGATTCTATTCCTATTGACTTCAAATGGTAGAATAGCAATCTGACCTATACACTTGTGTACACATACCAGTACATACAGTTATTTTTCACAAATTAGCAGTACTGACTCTGATGAAGAGTTGAAAATACAGATCCTTGAAAGAATCTGTAAAAAGATTTTTTGTTGATTAGCATAAATGCCCCTTAATAAATGTACATGTAAATATAAAACATAACGTTGCTAATGGATCAAATATCACTTTTCATCCTCTTGACTTATTTTTTACTCCAGCCACTGCTACGGCAGTTAGCATTTTATCACCCACTTCAGTTGTACGTCTTGCTTTCTACACCAAGCCTCCTCTGATGTTTCATGCAGAAACTCACTAAAATCATGCATGCACAAACCGGAGGTGATGGAGAGCTAATGGCCCATGGAGCAATCTCGAGCAGCAGGAAAAGGATCAGGAAGATGACTGGCCCTCCCTTCCATCCCTTAGGAGCACAGGGCCAAGGATCATTCTGTACAGTTTGTCAGAGGAACCCAGTGGGATTGAGTCTCCGTTGCCCTCAGGTTAAATGAGGTACTAAGAGTGGGGCCCTGATCTGATAGGATTAATGTCCTCATAGAAGGAGACGTGAGAGAGCCCGCTCTCTCTTCCTCCACATTCAAGGACCGAGAAATAGCCATGAGGACATAGCAGGAAGGTGGCCGTCTGCAAGCCAGGAGGAGGGTTCTCAACAAAAACTTAATTGGCTGGAACATGCACCTTGACCATAGACTTCTACCTTCCAGAACTGTGAAAAAGTAAGTTTCTGTTGTTTAAGCCACTCAACCTATGGTATTTTATTACGGTAGCCCCAGCAGACTAATACACATAGTCTGGAAGGTATGCTAAGAAATCTCCTCTAAGGTAAAGGACCAATTGTTCCTCCTTGTATCTACCACTAAGAAAGAGGCACAGCACTTAGTGGGGCATCTTTGATTTTTTCCAAGTCTTTTATTGAAGTATACTATACATATGGAAAAGACTCACGTCATTAGTGAAAAACTGTTTCAGTTATGCTACTAGATTCTAGTAGACACTAAGTATCTCATCACGGGGCATCAACTATGCGATCAGAGCTTCCTGTCATGAGTTGGATACTATCCTACACACTGAATCAGGCACCACAGCAATCCATTGTACAGTGGAAAGAGTCATTTACGATCAGGTTGAGATAAATCCAGAAAGTAAAAGAAAACCACAGGACTGGTGGTTCAGACTTCCACAGCATCTATCTTTTTAAAATGATGCCTCTTGCTCAATTCAGACTTATTTCCTCACTGGAAGCTATTGACCACGAAGGAAACATCTCAGACCTGTTTTAAGGATAGACCAGCTTGTTAATCACATGCTTGTCAAATAAAATGATTGCTTCCATGTGCTGTCACACTTGGAATGGACCTAGTAGATGGAGATGAAAGGAAATTCTCCCAGTGGGCAGAGCGGAAGGAAATGTACTCAGTCTTTCAGTTTAAATGGAGAGAGAAATGACAGTGGTATAGATATATATGAACTCTGGGCAGCACAGATGTCTTGGCTGGTTGATCATGGGATTGGAAAGAACAAAACTGTATGAATGGACACAAAGAATTTTAGGGAAGTCATGTGGATGGACCAGTAGGAGGAATTTAAAGCCGACTCTGCCCCCATTACAATGTCTAGAAAGAATTTTAAAAGAGGAGGCACTCAACACAACATATGATGTCAGCTACTGCAGTGCGTGAACAAAAAGCTTATCAGATAAGTAACCATGTAGGCAGGGAGGGACGTTATACATGTAGTTAGCAACATGGGCACCCCCTTGCCCATCATGATCTAGCTTGAACCGCAGCTGAATGAGAAACCTGCTAACAGAGACTGATGCTCAGCCTTCTAAATGACAGCTTCCCTTGGAGAAAAGATGTAGCCACTTGATAGAGGTTGACAGTAATGGAACCCTGCCACCCTGGGAGGGCAGTGAATTGTCCTTATTGGAATTGATAGCAGCTCTGAATATGGGATTGCCTTACTATCCACAGACTTACAAAATGCCTGATTTCCCAGCACAGTGTCCCTTGCAATATCATCTTAAATAAAGCATCCTTTACTAAGGAACTGCATTACTAGACATTACACAATAGCCACTGGCCCTATCATATAATACATCAGGTGTATAACAGAATAGTGGAATGGCCAGTTAAAGGCTTAACTGGGATGTCTGCCTAGGAGCCAGACTCTGGAGTTTGGGTCTTGGCTCCAGGATGGGGTATGCATGTTGAGCCCACAGCTGACACATGGTGCTGATTGCTAGAGGATGCCAGTTGCTAAAGCATATGGGTCCTGGAACCAAAGGGTGAAGCCGACTAGCCTTTGTCACCATCATTTCCGATAATGATGGAAATCCTTCTCATCCCTGACCATGTAGGCTCTGCCATACTAGATGAGATGATCTGGTCTTCAGGGAAATCACTTCCATTAGGGCACACAGTATGGCTTTCATGGTCTTAAAAGCTGTACTACCACCTGGTCACATGTTGCTTCTCATGCCATTGGGTCAACAGGCAAAGAAGAGTTACTAGACTGTTCAGGTAATTGAGCATGACTACCATGAAAAACTCAGGTTGCTGCTACATAATGGGGACAGGAGAGAGTACATGTGGAACCCCAGAGATTCACTGAGGCAGCCTTGGGCAGTTTATATCTGGTGATAATTGAATATAGGCAATTGCAGCAATCATAATAACAAAACATGAAAGATAAATGATGGCTCAGGCCCTCAGAGACTAGGGTTTGAGTCCCTCCACGAGGCAAGCATCCTAAACCAGGTGAAAATGGAGAGAGAGTAAGGGAAATCAGATGGTGGAGGAAGGGCATGATGCATATAAATTACTGTTTTGGGACAAGTTGCAGCTCAGGGGACTGCAGCTTTTTCCAAAACCCTAAACCTTCTATAGAGATTGCAGTCTGCTACTGAATAAACAGTGAGGGCTTTGACTGAATGAAGGACAGAGGAACCCCTGAAGTGTGTATGGGATGGGACCCATCTTTTATTCAAGCCTCTGCTACAGAAACTGGCTTTGTGCAGGTGTAACCTGGCAGCGTCTTGCCTCAGCTGAACTGTATCCTTCCAGCTTTCTACCTTGCAGCTGCTCTGAAGCCAGGGTGGGAAATGCCTATGGAAACCCACTTAGCACTCACACATGTGAGTCCTGAGGTATAGTGCTCAACCACCTGAACAATTCCTTTGGGACTTGATACAAACAAATGGCAAAACACTTGTTTAGGGGACTGTCTGAGAGAATGTCTGGTTTATTTGATTACATTCTTGATTATTGCCTTTCATGCCTCTTCTTATTCTTGAATAAAACTCTCCATGTGATTTAGCTCCCCTTTTCCTTGTGAAGTAAAATTCAGGCTTTTAAATTTAACTTGGCCAATACTCAAGAGTCTCCAGTTGCCCATGTTCATTAAAAAAAATAATAATGAATCCCCTAAAATAAATAAATCACAACACTTTAATCTCTTAAACCATCTTCCAGGCCAGTCTTGCTTTTTTTCTTAATATAGCATCTGTACCTTCACAAATCATTTCTCTTTAGAAATGCAACATGCAGGCAGTGAATAAATGCCCCCCCTCCCCCAGTCCCCAGCAGACACATTCTACATAACTTCTTAAAGGTCCTGATGGATTTGAGACCCAGTTGTCCATACAGAATAGCCATTTAGGTAACATACCCTTTGTCTTAAAATGTTGGTTTTATTATTATTCATGTATGATGAGGCCAACAGATCTGGAGATGACTGCCATGGAAAAGATCATTTGCTGCCCTTCTCATTCCATGCAGGGCCACACAGGGAAGCACCAGGGTCAGTCAGGAGGCCAGAGCCAGGGAGCAGGGGGAAATGTGGGTGAGAGTTTTTATTGTGGTTTTTGCAGGAAAGAATGGGTGAGGTAGGGTAGGCAGGCTAAGCAGATTTAGGATTGGCGAGTTTGAATGATTTCAGTAGGTTCCAGGATGTCAAGGCTACAGGGTGTAGTTGTCTGATACCTGACCCTGGGGTGATCAGGGCAGGTGATTAGTGACCTTGAGTGTAAGAGCCTGATAAGTGAGGCAGTTGGGGATGTGTGAGTGGCTTGCATATAAAAACATATTCCCAGGAGAGTCACTTACCATCTCTAGAAATTGGCTAACCCTCGGAGAGGCAGATGTCAAAAACGTCAGAAATACAGAAAATAAAAGGGCGCGGTTAACACAACCTTGCGTTTGATTTCCTCCTTTCTTCCCTGCTTCACTCCTTTCGGGTTTCACTTTTATCTCCTGAAATCACTTTACAAATAAATTACCTTTACCCAGACTCTAGTCTTATGCATTGTTTTCGTAAAGGGTGTGGGTGGAGAGGGAAAGGGGTGAGTGGCGGGGGAACCCAAGCTAAGAAAAACCGTTTCTAACCCACTCATTCACCATTAGATTGCATTGACATATCCTAGCTTCTGACCCTATGTCTATTCAGCAGATTAAATCTCATGACTGTATGCCTGCAAGTTGCATTTCTAAAGAGAAATAATTTGTGAAGGTACAGATGCTGTATTAAGAAAAAAGCAGGACTGGCGTGGAAGATGGTTTAAGAGATTAAAGAGTTACACTTTTTTATTTTTTGGATTTATTATTTTTTTAGTGAACATGGGCAACTGGAGACTCTCGATTATTGGTAAAGTTAATCTGAAAAACCTGTATTTTACTTCACAAGGAAAAAGGGAGCTAAATCACACGTAGAGTTTTATTCAAGAATAAGAAGAAGCATGAATGGCAATAATCAAGAATGTAATCAAATAAACCAGACATTCTCTCAGACAGTCCCCTAAACAAGTGTTTTGCCATTTGTTTGTACAAGTCCCACAGGAATTGTTCAGGTGGTCGAGCACTAGGGGCCTCTGGGCATGTGGGAACGTTGACCCATTCTTGATTCTCCTTCCTCAAGACCCTGTGATGGAAATCCCACGATGACAAGAGGAGAAGCCATCCCCATTTTCTGTTGCCCAAAGTTGGGGATTGTAAAGATCAAGGTTCCCTCTTCTGCCTGGAGCACAGTTCAGTTTTCCATCTTCCTGGTTCCTAGGAAGACACGTTTTCGTAGGCTGACCCAGACAATGGAAAGCAGTCAAAACTTGCCTTTAAGAAGCCCATACAGGGGCTTTATTTTTTTAATTAGTGAAAAAGTCTGAGAATTCAATATAAAGAAATGTTAAATTATTTTGCTGGCTCAAACAAACAGGGGGAAGAAAAAAAAAAAAAAAGATCTGCACTAGATTAACTACCCTGTATTTCAAAATGGGAAATTCTTTGGCACGAGTCATAAATTTTCTGTTTTCTGAGATTTCCCTGTGTACTTTCTTAAGGGTCTGAATTTGGAAATCCAAATACATCAGGGACTAAATTATTTAGAAATTACCCTGAATACCAGATTAGTGAGATTATCTAAAAATAACTGAGGTAATGCAATGCAGAAGGTAACTAATGACCTGTAAGTGCAGGTTCCTCTCTAACTCTCCCTTGAGGGAGTAGTTAATGTTTCTCGAATGGCTTCTGTGGGAACTGGATGGTTCAGAGGAACAGGTAATAAGAGATGATACAGTGATTTTGCCATTATGTCCTGACTTGAGCGACACGTAAACAAACCATCTTTCTAAACAAATATATTCATAAACGCTTAAGAAATGCATCAGCTGCTGAAAACAGCCTGGAAATCTGCACTTTTAATCAGACTTCTCAGGCTTACTTGTCAGAATCTATGTCTGCAGAACACAGAGCGTTATTCCTTTGTTGCATAAAAGAAAATGAGAAGACGAAGCCAGCAGTTCTAGCTAATAATTTGATTATACTTGCTAATCCAACTAGCTGCTCTGGCATTTTATAATTGCAGAAGTTTTAAGAGACATATCTGAAAATATCATCAGTCAGGTAAATAGTGTCTGTGAATGCAAACCAAAGGGGGCGATGCCAATGTGTATGAATAGGAGAAAAACTGTTACTGCTCCGAAGAAAAGGGCCTGGGATTATTTGGTCCCATGTAGGAGAAGAAATGCAGGCTTTGCAATCAAATGAGCCTTGAGCCACTACCTTTTGCCAGATTTGCACCTCAACTCATTTGTTTTTGTTTTTGTTTTGCGGTACGCAGGCCTCTCACTGTTGTGGCCTCTCCCGCTGCGGAGCACAGGCTCCGGACGCACAGGCTCAGCGGCCATGGCTCACGGGCCCAGCCGCTCCGCGGCATGTGGGATCTTCCCAGACCGGGGCACGAACCCGTGTCCCCTGCATCGGCAGGCGGACTCTCAACCACTGCGCCACCGGGGAAGCCCTCAACTCATTTGACTCTAGCAATCCCACGTATTACATGGGACTAATAATAAGTACCAGTTACCTCACCATCAGGATTAAACGAAATCATATACTTAAAGTTAGTGACATCAAATAAATGCTGAATAAAAGGTAATTATGATCATTTTCACATTTTATTAAGAAGAAAAATTCAAATCTGTATAAAGAATAGTATAATGTATGCCTGTGAACCTATCACGCAGCTTCAATGATTAAAAATGTATGGCCAACCTTGTTCTGTTCTAATCTGCATCCATTTCTACCTCCTGTATTACTTTGAAACAAATCCTAGACATTACTTTTTATCTTTAAATAGTTCAATGTGTATCTCTAAAAGATAAGGATTCTCTTATAACCATAGAATATTATCACACCCCGAAATAGTAATAATTCTTATTATCAAATATCTAGTCAGTGTTCAGATTTTCAAATTGTCTTGTGAATGTTACGTGGAGGTTTTTTCCCCTTAGCTTATTTGAGTCAGGATCTTGATAAGTTTGGCTAATACATGATCGCTGTGATGATGACGATAAAGGTTACTGGCATGAAGTGGTATAATTTTGGAATAGGAATAACCTGCATAAGTAATGCTAGCCATTGCTACAGGAGTTTAAAGAAAGTACAAGAATATATGACTCATAGATCAAGTCACATCTCTTCTTCTTCCACTCACTTCAAAGGAAGAATTAACTCAGTTGTCCTGGCAAAAGCCCCCGGCCTGTTACCTGTGCCAGACTCATCCTGCCGTTTCCCTTAGTGTGCTTTGTGATCAGGCACTATAGTGTCATGAAGACCGTAGGAGATCTGAGGCAGGAGATCTGTGTAAGTACAGGTGAGGTGAGAGTCAAGGATTTGGTTGTGCCGGCATTTCGAGAGACCCTGCTGGTGTGTGTTGGTGGTCACATTTTGGGTGTCTGTGTGGTAGTGCCTATAATTGTACTCAGCAACAACTGGGTGCCTACTAACAGTGTTTTACAAAGTCTAGTTTTCTCTAGAGACATAGTTATTTATAAAGAGCAGCTAAACAAGGAAATGGCCCATATCCTGGTCTTAGGTTTGGGGAGCAGCATACTACAGTGGGCTGGTAGCTGGAAAGTAAGTCAGAGTAGGAGAGAACTTCAGAGATAATATAAAATTCAGAGGCATGCAATCAGTAAAGCTTAGAGGTGACATTTCCCCCCTCTTTTCCCTTTCTCCCATCACCCTCCAGATAAAAGGTGACTTACTTATGTATAATAGTGCAATCTTTCTAATTAATATCAGTCCCTCGGTGTGTAATATTATACATATATATAAGCTTTTCATATATACCTATCTCCATCTCTGTATCTATCTCTATAGATCTATATCTCTCCTTGTTTTCAACTGAAGATGAGTAAGGTGACATATGAGGCAATAAGAGAAGACACACCTCCAGTTGTAGTTGCTTCCCAAAGTTGACTGTCTGAGGTCACGTGGTTGAAAGGAGTACCAAAGACTGGGCTGAAGAAGCAGATGGATGGAAAAAACATGGCTTGTTACTTCTGTATTATTCTATAAGTCATCAATCTGAACTTGTCTACAAATAGGATTCTTAAATATATGTAATATATTATGGATTAAAACTTCAGCCCCTGTTGAATAATAACAAGTATTGTATGTGCTTAAATAAATGAAACCACCATGCAATTATGTTCCAGTTTCACTGAAGTTGATCCAGACCCAGTTGAATTAGGCTGTACATAAGGCATTATTTAGGTCACACAATTGTTCAAACAAAGCTGAAAAGGATGGTTCTCTTACATTTTGTAGAACTGCAGTAAATTATACATTTTTTTAAGGGAAGCGGGTCTACTTTGGATACAAATTTATTACCATACAGTAATTTAATCATGGGTTTAAATGACATTTATTTGGAAAATAAGGGGGAGGTAATCAAATCTGAGGGAAGTCCTCTTAGAATAAGAATTTTGTCTTGTTTATCATACAGTTTCTGGTATATGGTGCTCAATAACCATTTTGTCATGAATGTATAGATTAATGAAGCCATGATCTTTCCTGACAAAGATGGGCTTCCACCAAGTGACCGGTGTTCTGGTGAGTGGCACCAAGAGCCCTCTGATTTGGCAAGAGAAAACCAGTAAATCATCTGGAAAGACTTTCTGTCTTTCATTCCATACGCAGTTCATCATCAGGTTCTCTAGAGTTTATAATACTGCATGTTATTCAATTATGCTGTTCCCATCACTCAGTTCAAACCTGACTTCTTCAGGGGTGCCTTCTCTAATCCTCTAGAATAGGTTAAGTCCCCACTATTTATAAACTCGGTCAATACCAAGTCACCGTATCATCATAGAACTTGTAGTCATTTACATTTATTTTCATGATTCTTTGACTAACAACTTAACGCCACTGAGAGATTCTCACTGCAGGGGTAATATGAAGTGTATCTCTTTTGCTTACCTTTATATCCCAACACCTAACAAAGTAACTGATAATTAAGTGCTTAGGTGGATACATTCCTTCCCATAGTGAACATTAATGAATAAATAGCTATTACTTTTAGTACACTGAAGGAAATTATATAGATACAGTAAAGCCTGTACTATTCATTAAGGTGGTTCCATGATTTGTCAGATGCAAACATATAAAAAACAATTCAGTCAGCTATGATATAGAACACCTATTTTGTGCTCAGTGTAATGGCAAACTTTTTTTTTTCATTTTTTAAAATTTAACATATGATTTAGATACAGTAAAATCTGCTCTTTGATGAGTATAGGTTGAAAGATTTTGATAAAAACATAATCATGGAATCACCAGCTCCGTGAAGATGTAGAACAGCTCAATTACTCCAGAATACCAGCCCCACCCATCCTCAGTCATTTGTAGCCCTGCTCAGACCAACAGCTCATGTTTCCCCCTGATCTGTTCTTTTCTCCCTTTAATTTTGTTTTCTCCTAAAGATCATATAAAACATATAGTACATAGTCTTTTACATGTGCCTTCTTCCACTTAAAAGGATGCATTTTAGGTTCATCTGTCTTATTGCATATATCAGTTGTTTGTTCCTTTTTATTATTGCTGTTTCATTCCATTGTATGAATGACATACAGTTGAGTGACATAGTGACTATTTCCACTTTGTGACAATTATGAATAATATCAGTCTAAACATTCACTGACAAGTTTTTGTGTGAACATAGCTTTCATTTCACTTGGAAAATACCTAGAAGAGTGATTACAAGGTCTTTCCCAAACTGTATGTGAAGTTTACTAGAAAATTAAAAAAAAAAAAAAAAAAAAGACTTCCCTGGTGGTCCAGTGGTAAAGAATCTGCCTTCCAATGCAGGGGACACAGGTTCAATCCCTGGTCGGGGAACTAAGATCCCACGTGCCATGCTGAGGGGTAACTAAGCCCGTGCTCCACAACTACTAAGCTCGTGCGCCTCATTGAGAGAGCCCACGTGCCACAAACTACAGAGCCTGCGCCCCACAACTAGAGAGAGAAAACCCTCACACCGCAACTAGAGAGAAGCCCACTAGAGAAGAAGCCCGCGCGCCGCAACAAAGTTTACTAGAAACTACTACAGCATTTTTTTTAT
The DNA here is from genome assembly GCF_039906515.1 of Pseudorca crassidens. NCBI lineage: Eukaryota > Metazoa > Chordata > Mammalia > Artiodactyla > Delphinidae > Pseudorca > Pseudorca crassidens. The sequence goes on along the minus strand of NC_090305.1, from coordinate 6,560,290 downwards.
TCTCACCAGTGATGTGTAAGAGTTTCAGTTGCTCCACATCCTTGGTATTATTCATCTTTTAATTTTAGCTAAAATTCCAGTGGGAGCATAGTGGCTTCCCATTATGGCTTCAATTTGAATTTATCTAATGAAAAATTAAGTTAATCATTGTTTTCATGTGCTTATTTACCATCCCTATAGCTCTGATACAAACTCTGTTCAAATCTTTGGTCCATTTTTATTGGATTATTTGTTTTCTTATTACTGAGTTGTTAGAGTTCTTTATAATCTTCTGGATACAAGTTCATCATTACATATGCGATTTGCACATATCTTCTCTCAGTATGTGCTTGTTTCTCATTCTATTTACAGTGTTTAAGAAGAAATTCTTTAAGAAGAAATTCTTTAAGAAGAAATTCTTAATTTAGATAAAAATAATTTATCAAATTTTTAATAGATCATGCTTTTGGTGTTGTATCTAAAAAATCTTTGTATGATCCAGGGTCACAAATATTCTCCAGTGTTTTTATCTAGAAGTTCTATATTTTTACATTTTACTCTTAGGTCTTTGATCCAATCTTAAATCAGTTTTATGTAAGTTTTGACTTACGTGTTGCAATTCTTTTTTATTTTGCATATATATAAAAATTTTCCAGCACCATCTGTTGCAAAGAATATTCTTCCTTCATTAAATTTCCTTGAAACATTCTTGAAGATCAGTTGACCAGCTATGCTTGGGTCTGTTTCTGTGCTCTGTCTTCTGTCCCATGGATTTATTTGTCTATACTTTTTCCAATATTATTCTGTCTTGATTACTGTGGCTTTATAAGTCTTAAGATTAGGTACTGTGAATCCTCTGACTTTTTCCTCAAAATTTAGTGTTCTTTGCCTTTCCAGCTTGTCAATTTCTACAAAATATTCTGCTGGAATTTTTATTGGGATTATGTTGAATCTATAAATCAGTTTGGGAAGAACTGACTTCTTAATTATACTTGGTCTTCCAATCTGTGAACATGATATAGTTCTCCATTTTGAGACTACTTTGATTTCTTTCATAAATGTTTTTTATATTTCAAAATATAGAACTTGCACATAAAGTACTTATTTGTTAATTATGTTTATTTGATATTTTTGTGCTTTTGTAAATGGTACTGATTTTGTATTCAGTATCCAATTTTTCATTGCTTGCATCTGTTCAAATCATCTTGCATCTGGAAAATAGTTGATTTTTGTATATTAGCTGTGTATGTTGTGAACTCCCTAAACTCCTTTATTTGTTAGAATAGTTTTATTTTGAATCCTTTGAGATTATGTATGAAGAAAGTTTTGTCGGCCCCAATTACAGTTTTATTTCTTCACTGCAAAACCATATAATTTTTTTTATCAACTAAGAACATCAGTATAATGGTGAATGGTCATGGGGTGAATAAACAACTAATGCTTTGTTTCTAATCTTAGGATAAAGCATTCAATCTTTTGCCATTAAAGTATGATGTTACTTGTAGCTTTTTCATAGATTCTTTTTATCAGGTTAAAAGGTTCATTCTATTCCTGTTTTGCTGAGACATTCATCATGAATGGATGCTGCGTATTGTCTATTTAATCTAAATTGTTGAATTTATGAACATAGAGTTGTTCATAACATTTCCTTATTAGTCTTTCAATTACTCTATGGTCTGAAGTAATAACCCTTCCTTTATTCCATATGTTCGTGATTTTTGTCTTATTGCTTTATTTCTTGTTAATTCTAACTATAGGTTTATTATTTTTATTTATTTTTTCAAAGAACAAACTTTAAATTTTATTCTTTTTTCTTGATTTTCCTATTTAGTTTCATCGATTTCTGCTCTAATCTTCATTAATATTTTTTTCTTTTTTTTTTGCTGTACGCGGGCCTCTCACTGTTGTGGCCTCTCCCGTTGCGGAGCACAGGCTCCGGATGCGCAGGCTCAGCGGCCATGGCGCACGGGCCCAGCCGCTCCGCGGCATGTGGGATCTTCCTGGACCGGGACATGAACCCGTGTCCCCTGCATCAGCAGGCGGACTCTCAACCACTGCGCCACCAGGGAAGCCCTAATCTTCATTAATTTTTTTTTTCCCTTCCACTTCCATTGGGTTTAAAACACTCCATTTTCAAGTTTGTTAATGTGATGCTTACATCTTTGATTTGAGTCTTCTTCTCTTCTAATATGAACATTTAGTGCTATATATTTTCTTATAAGCACTGCTTAAACTGTTCTCTACATATGCTGTGTTTACTTTTCATTCAATTAAAATTTTTTAACTTCATTATGATTTTCCCTTAGATCTATGGGCTTTAAATTTTTTTCTAACTTTAAAATATTTGGTATTTTCTCCAAACATCTTCCTGTTGTTCATTTTTATTTTAATTATATTCTAGTAAGAGAATAAACTTTGTATAAGTTAAACTCTTTTATTTTTAAAAAGTCTTGGTTAGGCCAAATATATATCTTGATCAATAGTTCATGAGTACTTGAAACAAAAAGTATTCTATTATTAGGTGGACTCTCCCCATAAGTGACAATTAGGTCAAACTGGTTGTCATTGTTAGGGTCTTCTTTATCCTCACTAATTTTCTGTCTACTTATTTTAATGATTACTAAAGAAGGAGTGTTGGAAGCTGCAGATATTATTGTGGATCTGACTATTACTAATTTAATTCTATAAAATTTTAACTGTTTTGAAGCTGTATTGTTAGATGCATATACAGTTATGATATTCATGTTCTCTTGCTACTTGACCTTTTTATCATTATGTAATATCCCTCTTTATCCCTAGTAATATTCCTTGTTCTGAGATGTACTTTAGTTGATACTAATATAGCCACCACTTCAACACTCCTTTGATTCATGTCTGCATGGTCTTATAGTTTTCCATCCTTTTACTTTCTACTTTTCTATATCTATATTTCACATATATGTATATTTTTACATAAACTGATTTTCTTCTGGACAGCATATAGTTGTTGCTGTTTTTCTTTATTCAACATGACAATCTATGCCTTTAATTGGTGTGTTTAGGCCATTTACATTTAAAGTCATTAGTGCTATCACTGTAATAAAATAAATCATCTTACTAGATACTTTCTTTTTGTTCTATTGCATCACTTTTTTCTTTTCTTCCTGCTCCTTTTTCTTTTATTATTTTTTTGATTCCATTTTATCTCCATTGTTGGTTTATGTATTTTAAATCTTTGAGAAATGTTTTTAGTGATTTAACCAGTGTTTATAATATGCATCATTAACTAATCACAATCTACCTTAAAATAATATTATATTACTTCACTTACAGGATACTGACCTTGCAATAAAAGATTGCTTCATACCCTTAGTGCTATTTTTGTCATTCATTTTACTTGAACATATACAAGAAAGCCAAACTGCATTGGTACTACTTTTGTTTTAGAAGTTAGTTATCATTTACAGCAAATAAAAGTAAGAAAAATATGAACTTTATATTTATCATTATTTATGTCCTTTCCATGCCTCTTTATTGCTTTTTGCAGCTTCAGGTTTTTGTCTGCTATCATATCTTTTCTGCCTGAAGAACTTTCTTTAACATTTTCTTTAGAGCAGTTCTAATGGTAATAAGTCTTCTCTTTATATTTGCCTGAGAAGATCTTTATATCCCATTTGGAAGATAATTTCACTAGATATAGAATTCTAGGTTGGCAGGTAATTTCTTCCGACAACTGAAGATATAACTCCACTGTATTCTCTTTGCCAACTTTCTCACACACACAAAAAAAACTTATCTTTGTTATTCTTGTTTCTTTTTATCTATAATTTTCAACAGCCTGAATCTCTCTTTTCCTTTTTATTTTTAATTTATCCTGCCTATTATTCTCTGAGCCTCGTGGATATGTGGTTTAGTGTTTTTTATAATAAATTTTGAGAAGACTTTTCATTATCTTTTCAAATATTTATTATTATGCCATATTCTTCCTTGATTCTCCTTCAGGGATTTCACATAGACATACATTGGACCATTTGATATTGTCCCATATCTCGTAGATGCTTCATTTTTTGTTCATTTTTTTGTTTGTCTTTTAGTTTGTGCCATTTTTATTTATCAGCCTTGAAGTTTATTAATTCCTTATGTAGTTGTGTTGAATCTACTGTTTATTTCACTGAAAACATCAATATTATAATTTCTTCATTTCTAGCATTTCTGTTATTTTCTTTCTTATGATTTTCAACTCTCTGCTGAAGTTCATCTGAACTGGCATGCTGGCCCACTTTTCTACTAGATACTTTAACATATTAATCATAATTATTTAAAATTTCTTCTGTTTCCAACAACTGTGTCATATCTGAGTTTGATTCTGTTGATTACTTTGTTTCTTGACAGTGTAATTTTTTTCTTCTTTATTTCATAATTTTTCATTGAAAGCTGGCATATTGTGTAGAAAAACAGAGATGGAAGTAATCAACATGTATGACTGGAATGGGCACACATCTTTTTTGAGAGCAGTGGGAAGGCTAGGTTTTTAGTATAATAGTTTGAATCAATCTCAACAGGAATTAGGGTGGATTTAGTTTTTACCGTTGTAAGCCTTAGTTAAGTACCCAGGTTTCAGATTCCTCTAGCATTAAATAACTATAATTCATGTAGGACTGGTCTGCCAGAGGGTTTTCTCACTGTTCAGTTTCTGCTTTAGATCTTTCTTTTGCACCTGTGCCTTGGAGAAGGTCTCTCCCCATGGTCTTCCCTCCCAGTCATATTTGTTACCTCACACTTGGTAGCCTGGGAAAAGGAGGAAAGGAATATTCTCTTATTGTGTTTAACCATCAGTCTTATCCAGGTACTGTGTCCCTGAGGCTGAGTAGTGGGGCCCTCTCAGTGATACTGCACTGCCCCCAGCAATAGGGGATCTCTGATTGTGTGGGCCCAGGACATATTCCTGACCCTTTATCTAGGGATAAAGGATTTTTAAAAATTCTGTGTCCCCAGATGCAATGGTCTTCACCCTTGATGTTAGGTAGCAGGATTTCTGCCTTTTCACATGCAGCTTAAGTTTTTTGTTCTGTAGGGATGATAAGGTAGAAGGATCTGGGTGGGGTTTCATGCCTTTCTTGTAGTCTGATACCATAACAAAATATCATAGACTCCCTGGCTTAACTGAAATTTATTTTTTCACAGTTCTAGAGGCTTGAAATCCAAGAACAGGGTTCCAGTATGGTTGGGTTCTTGAGGGCCCTTTTCCTGGCTTGGTGATCGCCACCTTCTTGCAACAGCAAATCTCTGGTATCTCTTCTTATAAAGACACAGATCCCATTATAGGGGCCCCTCCCTCATGACATGATCTAAACCTAATTACTCCCATAGACTTCATCTCCAAATGCCATCACATTGGAGGTTAGAGCTTCAATACATGAAATTTGGAGGGACACAGTTCAGTCCATATTAGTACTGTTCCCCTCTTCCAGGCCTGCATAACAATGGAGCCTTTCTGGAGACTCACTCTGCCACCATTCTCATTCATGATCTTCCAATTTGGTCTGTGGGCGTAAATCACCTGAGTGAGCAGCTCCCAGAGATGCTGGTTTCTCACACTAGTCCACACTTAGCCTTTATCAATTCACTAGAAAATTCAGCTAAATTAATCTGTTGATGTATGTTGTTTGGAATCTGACCCAGATAAGAAAGTGTTTGTTCTCTCTCTCTCTCCTTGGAGGTGGCATCTTTCATTAGATTTTAAGTTAGTTCTTTGCCCTGTAATTCCAACTCTGATGTATTAAAATAAGTTGTGTCTTTTTATAAATTATCTATGTCTTATAATCTTGGGAGCAAAGCCTTTCCAGCTTTCTACATCTTAAGCAGAAGCTATAAAGTCCCCCACATGTCTTAGCAGATACAAAGGATTTTAAAAATACATTTTTAGATTTTATTTAAAATGTATGGCACAGAACAAATTAAATGATATCAGAAAGGCTTATAAGCAAGTACAAATGTAAATTTGTGATTATCAGTGAAATATGAATTAAAAAATGAGAGATCAGGGAAAGGATGGTCAGGATTACTTTTTAAGAGGAAGGGATACTCACTATTTAGGCAGGATCTGAGAATCTATATAATTTAAATGTATGAACAACTTATGTTCATCTCCTCAAAAGCAAGCATATTTTGTTAAAAATAGAATGCACAGTAGCCTGCAGTTTAACTCTTAGTTTCAACGTCTTTAACCATGTATGAGAAATAATAGCCAGCAACATTTTGTTAAACCAGGCCACACATGTTTTCCTTTCTTGTCCTTCAAAATAAGAGCAGTGATGAAAAATGAATAGGAAGACAGTCTGAATAAGATAGAATAAAAAGGTTGTCATCCTCACAAATGCTGATTAGTTAAGTATATGGCAGACATCAAGCTGTACTACTACATGTAATTCTAGAGAGGAGTCTCAATGAGAAACCTGGCTGCTGTCATTCATTTGCAGAAAATATACTGAACATTTCAAACATTCCAATATTGGGCACAAAACAACAATAGTTGTTTTCGTAAGCAAAAAGTTTGGTCTTTGTTAAAGCGTTTCAAAGTCCTAAGTCAACAATGAACTATAATTCATCATTCAGTTCCAGCAACACAAAGTATTTGGAAGAGGGAGAGAGAGCAAGCAAGCAAGTTATCTAGCTTTCTATTCCTGTGAGTAAGAAGACAGTTATCAGAAATTCCGTGTTGGTAAAATCTTCATTTCACTATAGGTCAACACAGAAGAAAGAAAACATTTTTCTACAAAGGTCTATGTTGCTGTCAGATGGCAGCACATTAAATTGTTTGAAAAATCCACATCCTGGCATGTGAGTATTTCTCAAAGCTAACTATTCATAAAATGTTGACATATCATTACTGTAACTGTCAACAGACACGGATACTGATATGATCACATGAAATTTTATTCTCAAGGAGACCAGAAATCACAAGACTACACTAGGAATTTTCAGAATACTAGTACTCAAAATAAGAAAATGTTCAGATTTATCTAAATGTGTAAAAATACAAGAAAAAGTAACAGCTTCAGAATAAGAAATTCTGAAATAGTCACTAAGTCAGATATTCAAAGAGGGGCCTATTAATTATATTTGCCAAACTTAGTAAAGCATACAGCTTTGCAGACCCTTATACATGGAACAGTTCCTTTTTAAATATGGGAAGTTTATATAAAACTTGACTGCATTAATCATGGTTCAACATAGTGATGTACAAAGTTCTTCGATGGTCTTGGAATATGAAGCTTTGCCCAATTTATTCATGCCATATTAAGGTAGAGACTTCAATATTTGTTCTTAGACACTTTCAGGGAACTTAATTGGAAGAAGGACATGAATTATAGAAATAGAACTCCCCTAGCTATTCTTCAGTTAGTGATTGGAAAAAATATCTAACTCAATAAATTTGAGATATTTTCTTAAATACCTTCAAAATGTTTGTAAAATAACAAAAATTATCAAATATTTTAAAAATAACTTCATAATTTTCTTTCAAAATAGGTATTATTTTCTCCTTCAGTAGCTCATCCATCATCAGCATTAATTAAGCCATCATTTATTGAGTACTTATTTTGTGACAGGGAGAGTAATTGGTGTTTTGCATATGTTATTTCATGCTCAGTAACATACAACTCAAAGAGGAAGTAAAGTTCAAGAAGGCACCAGAGAAAATGGATCATATTATTAGTCTGCTCAGATGTTGGTGATTCCAGTGGGCAACCTTTCTGGATCACTCACTTATTTTCTTAATTGGCTTTTCATTTAAGCTTACTGTCGATTTCTGTAAATCTTTTAATCTTTCCTCCCATGAAAGAATTAAGCACTAATAACCTAAGGCATCCTCCGTATGTAGCCACTTGACTCTTTTGCATCAGGAGTGGTTCTTGTCATACACCATCCTTGGGAGCACAGTTTATATTTTAAGAAACCTTGAACTCTTCCTGTACCAACATAACTGATAGATGTTATATTAGGAGGAGTAATTTCTATTCACCCAGTTATTCTGATATGCCTTTGAATCCAAGAGTATTTACCCACCAGCGCATCTCCATGTAATTGATTGGTTTAAAACTATAAAGTAGGATTGTCCAAAGCAGCTCACATTTTTGTAACTAGAGTAAGCAATCTTTTCAATGTACCGCAGCACACTAATTTTATTGATTTTCTCTCCACACACCAAATATATGGTTGATAAATATTGTTGAATGCTAATTCTTCAAGTTAGAAAGTGGCATCAGCTATAATGCAATCAAATCCTTCCTTCCAAGTGCAAAATTGAGGCAAAGAATAAGCAACTTGCCTAAGATTTCACATCAGTTAGTCAAAATAAGCTAGTTACTCTGTCACCTGCTACCCGGTTTTGAAAGAGAACAATCTGAGTCCTGCTTTTGTCAATGATCGAGCAGCTTGTACTAGACTTGCCCTCATACTAAAAACAACAGTAAAATTAGATAAAATTAGTAAAAGAGGCATCTATTTTCATATATTGGACATAGGCATGTCAGGTCTGTGATTAGTGAGAGGAGAGTAAAATAGTGATCTGAGACCCAAAATAAATCCACAGTCACCCTGTGTTTCTGTTTTGGGTAATTATCCTGCCACAGAGCACAGAAGAGGAGCCAAAGAAATGGCAAACTTATTGCATTGAGGAGTAGTTATCAGAATCATGGGCTGCTGAGGTGGCTGTAAGTTGGAGGTTAAGATCATCAGAAAAAGGATTTATGCAGAGATGCTCCCAGAAATCTGCATATGGTAATTCAAATAGCTGAGGGCTTGACTGAACATAGACAGCACAAAATTCCAAAGGGTCTAGAAGAGATCACATGTAACAGGGTTGAGAATGATGTAAGAGATTATGCAGAGCTGAGAAAATCTGAAGTTCTAGAACAGCCTGAAAGAGATCTCAATAAACATCATAGGTAACCAGTGGAGACTCAAGAAAGAAATGCCTAAGAAGTAAGAGCCTTAGCCTGTAAGATGCAGCTTGTAAATAAAAGCAAATAAACCCACTCTAAGAAAATTAGCAAAAGCATGACATGTCCAAAATGATTGCTCCATAACTGAATTGCCTACCAAAACAAAGCTCAATACTCCTTAAAGGGAGACACCATAATCCAAACTTCCTGCATTATTATAATTTCTAGTATAAAATAAAATTTACTAGAGAATGAAGTAATGTGAAATTTTATCCATAGTCAAGAGAAAAAGGGAAAAATAAAAAAGACCACAAAATGACATAGATGTTAAAAGTGGAAGGTAAGAGTGTCAAGGCAGATATTATAAATATGTTCAAGGTCTTAACTGATGAGCAGATGAGGATCAGCAGACAAAGAAATTACTGAAAACAATAAAGGTGAAAATTCCACCTTGGGAATTATAATACCTATACTGAAAATTGACTGGATTGGATTAACGACAGATCAAAGACAGCAAAAGAAGGGGTCACTGAATGTAAAAATGCATAAACAAGGTAACCCAATATGAAAACACAGATTTTAAAGTATTAAAAAAATAAATAGACTTGTGTGACAGTTGTGGAATTCTAAAAAGAGAGGAGAGAGAGTTAAGGAGGCATATTGTAATATCAAGAGTAACAACTTAAAAAACTAAATGCAAAAAGGAAATAGAGAAACAATAGCAACAGAGATAGATGGGACAAATAGAAGACCCATATGAAAATGACATAGATTTAAATCAATAATATCAATTATTGTATTACCTGTAAACAGATTTCTAGGAATGAAGGTTGATTCATAATCAGTAAATCCAGTAATACATCAAGCATTTTAATACATCTAAAGAGAAAAAAAATTATATGACTGTATGTAAAAAGCTGAAAGTCCTTGACAAATTTCAAGATCTGCTTCTGATGAAATTTTTTTTTTAGTTGAAGGGCATTTTCTGAATATGAATATATATATATACACACACACACACACATATATATATATATATATATATATATATATATTTAAAATCTAGAGTGTTTCCTCCAAAATGAGCTTACCCTTGATTGCCTGGAATACTTCTTGGAGTGACTACTGACTTAATTATTTATGCTTACTCTGTGGGCAGTTTCCTTCCAATTGAAGTCATCCCATTAGAATAGATGATACAAGATTTGTCCTTGAATTTAGATGATGTGTTAAATGATGTCATCACATCCTTGCAAGACATATAGGTCAGCCTCTACTCAAAAGGTGAGAGTTGTTATGGATTATAGCATTGGCCCAGAATTCCTCCTTGTTTGTGCAAGGTAGAGTCTGTGAAGTTGCTAATACATCTTTCTCAACCTGGTTTAATTCTTTGGGCCAGGTGGAAAAGTCAGTGCAGAAATGTAAAGAGAAATTCGCCTGGCTATCTAAGGTAGACTCTTCTGGTTTGTGGGATTTGTTCAGTTAACTGAATCTGAAACCCTAGAGGAAATGGCTAAAGCCAATGCTGCAGGTTGCCCTCAACGTGCTGTTTGGAGTTCTGTAGATTGTAATCTTAATTAAATATTGCATGAGACAAACTGAATGGATTTGTTCCTAGCCTCTGTTGATCAGATTAATCAGAGTGGCTGAAGGAGTGCTGTACTCATGTGTAAACTTGCCAGAAAGCAAAACAGAGCAAAGTGCAGGTAAGTTCGCTAGTAGACCGTGAGGGGAAAAAAAAAGCAAACAAAAATCTTCAAGTTCCTTAAGCTCAGGGTTCCTCACTTGTGATGCAAAACCATATGCAAAACTCACTTGAGTCCCTCTGCATTGCTTCCTTGAGAGTTGGGGTACCAGGGGAATTAACTCAACTATGATACTTATTCTTCTTGATGTGCTGTGAGTAATGAATGCCTTTTTTGAGAACCGAGAATCTTTTGTCTTCTGCTAGCATCTATGAAACGACGGCAAGATAATTTACTACCTTGCAAGTGGGATCCTTCATAGTTATTGACACAAGGATGTGGGGAAAATCCTAAAATTGTATACCAGCAGACACTAATGAGCTGAACCGTATTTCAAATGAACAATATTACTACAGTTAAGGGATCGGGGGAAGAACTACCCCAAGTAACTTTACAGCACAATATTTGGACTATGTCTTCAGGCTAAAGGCAAAAAGAATTTTATTATTTTGTTTTTCTTTTCACAGAGACATAGATTTGCATTTCTGAAACTACTTTCTGTGTATTTTATGATTGAGCAAACAAATAAATATATTAAGGATAATGAGAGCCAGATTTCTGACTGTCAAAATAAAGAGTTAAAAATTAAATGGGAAGTTGTTGAAATGGAGAGTGTGGACTCATGGGTTTTAATAGATAGATAGATAGATATGAGTACTTATGTATGTGGATATATAAATATTTATGTGCATGTATGTGTGTTGTATATATTGGGCTGGCCATAAAGTTTGTTCAGGTTTTTCTCAACATCTTATGGAGAAACTCGAACAAACTTTTTGGCCAACCCAATATATAGATGTCTTTTATTTCACAGCCCAATCCAATGAGAGGACCAGGACACAGTGATATCCCAATAGCAGAGAACATACCTAGCACCCAGACCTTGGTTTCTAAATGTACTTCTCCAAATTAAGACACAGGTATCCATGGTGTAATAACTAACACCAATTAATACACATTGTCACAAATAGGAAGATTTTCTTCATTTTTATGGCTGAATTATACATATTATATACATATGTGTGTACATATATATTCCATTATGTGGAATATATCACACGTATATCACATTTTTTTAAATCTATTCATCCATCGATGAACACTTAGTTTGTGTCTTGGCTATTGTAAATAATGCAGCTGTGAACATAGAGCTGCATATATCTTTTCGAGTTAGTGTTTTTATTTTCTTTGGTTAGATACCCAGAAGTGGAATTGCTGGATCACAGAGTAGTTGTATTTTTAATTTTTTTGAAGAAGCTCCATGCTGTTTTCCATAGTGGCTGCACCAATTTGCATTCCTTCCAACAGCGCATAAAGGGTTCCCTTTTCTCCACATCTTCACCAACACTTGTTCTTTCCTGTCTTTTTGCTAATAGCCATTCTAACAGGTGTGAGATAATATGTCACTGTGGTTTTGATTTACCTTTCCTTCATAATTAGTGATGTTGAGTAGCTTTTCATGTACCTTTTTTTTTAACATCTTTATTGGAGTATAATTGCTTTACAATGGTGTGTTAGTTTCTGCTGTATAACAAAGCGAATCAGCTACATGTGTTCATATATCCCCATATCCCCTCCCTCTTGCGTCTCCCTCCGTCCCTCATCTTGCATGCTGGTCTCCTCCTCCTTGTTTCAGTGAGTCTGTCAGCTCAATCTGCTGATGCTTAAATCTCTCAGATCTACTTTTCTGCTGCCTCCCTAATACATCAGTACTTAGAGTTGTCTTTAGTTATCTATCCTCTAGTTAGTAAACTGATGAAATTATGGAGATCATTTTCCTCGTTTTCTTTCTCTTTGGGATCACCATCCTGTATTGCCAGCTGTCCATTGTTTAAATCCCTTGTTTCACATACTTTGCCCAGTTTAGCTTGTTGTTCATAGTTAGCGGGTAAATCCAGTCCCTGTTATTCTCTTCTGACTATGTTGGTCAGAAGAGAAAGTATGGTACAACTACTTTGAAAAAATTTTTCTCAGCTAAGCTAAATTTATGGAAACGCTATGACCCAGTAGTTCTACTCCTAGGTATTTTCTCAAGATAAATGAAAACATACACTGACAAAAAGACTTGTAGGAGGATTTTCATGACAGCTTCATCCATAGTAACCAAAAACTGAAAACAATTCAAATTCCAAATGACCTGAAAATGTATAAACAAATTGCGGCATACAAGATAGTTGTATGCATACAAGATAGTTGTACAATAGTTCATACAAGAACTATTAGTCAACAATAAAGAGGAATAACTTAACTGATAATCACAACAACATAGATGACTCTCACAGATACTACGCTCCCTTAAGCAGTAAGTAAAATACTACCTACGCTATGATGAATTCACACGAAGTTCAAAAGCAGACAAAACCAACTTATGGTGAAAAACGTGGGAAACTGATTGCCTCTGAAAGTGGAAATTAATTGAAAAGGGAAGCATTGTTCTTATGAGATCAAGTATCCTCTATCTTTACAGAGGTGTGGGCTATGAATTCATGAATTTTACAAAACTCATCAAGTGTTTAGTTTAAAATGTGTGTATTTTATTTGTTATAAACTTTCCCTAAAAAGAACTTCAAACCGATTTAAAATTTGGGGCATTAGAATTGTTTTTCACAGTGAGATGAGTTGGCAATTCTGAAATTAATTTCTGTAACTTCTGTATAATTGTATATATTCTAAGCTTGGGGATATTGTTAAATATATTGAGGATAATAGGAGCAAGGTCTCTCATTGTGGAAAGTTGTGAATATGGAAAGGAAGATTAAACTCTGCCCTGTGGCATTAGATTATAGTTGGAGGTATCAGAATAAATCCACTGTTTTTAATACAAATACAGAAAAGAATAGATACAAGTATATGTCAGTATTACTGACAAAGACCCAGCACCCATCTTGGCTTCTAAACATGATTTTCCTCTAAAAGGAAACATATTTCCTTGGAATAAATAATTTCATGGCTAGAGTGTGGAACGTATACAATGACTCTAGAACATTTTACCAAGACAGAAACCCAGGAAGTGCTCAAAGAATGACGGACATATGTGAAAAGCAGTTAGAATACAGCTTTATGAGGCTTCTACTGGTCAAATCTCAGACAATTTGATCATCACAATAAATACTGATAGCAATGTATTACTACAGCATGTGGTGTGCTGGTAAACTGGCTCTCCAAAAAGAAAGGAAAAAAAAAAAAGCCCCGATTAGCAGTATTTGCTGATTTCTACAATGTGTATATTCACACTGTGGGTCATCTCAAGCCACCAACATTATGCCACTGAATACAGATTTGTGGCTTAAAATTCTCATGAGTGTGAGCTGGCCACAGAACACCACTAATTTTAACCATGGAATTAAGTAAGGATACATATATTTACACTTTTATCAATACATAGATGACTAAATCATTTAATGGAGGAGAAGGGAAAGGTCTTTGTTAAAAGTTTAATAAATATGGAAAAAATGATGGAGTAGTAAACAATCAATGGATGCAAAAGCTGGTGAGGGAGGATTTAATGAGGAGCTGTAAATGTACACAATCTTAAAGAATCATTCTACAAATTATGTATTCATTACAAAGTGAAAAATAATGACTTCATAATAGAAAGACCTGATAGATATCACTTTAACCAAGTAATAAATGTTAAGATCTGCAGAACTGGGTCAAACTGAAATCATATGTCTCTGGTTAGGATGCTCTAGGGAAGACCGGATCTCTCGTCTGTCATGCCTTCTGTATGAGTTTGAGATCTCCAGAAAAACAGAACCAATGGGATATATTTACCTATAGAGATGTATTTTAAGGAATTGGTTCATGCAGTTGTGGGAATGGCAAGTCCAAAATCTACAGGATAGGCTGGCAAGCTGGAAACTCAGGCAGTATTTCTAAATAGTAGCTCTGAGGCAGAATTCCTTCTTCCCAGTAAACCAAAATTTTGCTCTTAATGCCTTTGATTAATGAGATAAGTCCATCACATTATCTTGGGTAATAGCCTTTATTTAAGGTTAACTGAGTGTAGATGTCAATCACATCTACAAAATACATTCATAGCAACATCTAGATTAGTGTTTAACCAAACAGCTGTGTACCATAGCCAAGCCAAGCGGACACATAAAATTTAACCATCACATCTGTCAAAAATTCATAATCTGAACCCAATTTTGAAAAACTAAATAAAAATGGAGATATTTCATAAAATAACAGGACTGTAGCCTCCAAAATATATCAGGTAAAGGACAGAAAAGAAGAAAGGCTAAGGAACTGATTTCAATTATGTAGACCAAAGACACATGACAATTAAATTTAAAGTGGAATCTTGATTTCACATGGTACTGGATAAAGAACATTGCTGGGACGATTTGTGAAATTATATTACAGAGTGTGGATTAGACAATTTTCTTATTTGATAATTTTGTTGTGTTATATAAGAGAAAGTCCTCATTCTTAGGAAGTCCATACTGAAATATTAGAGGTAGGGTGCACACTGTCTCCCTACCTCTAATATTTTTTATTTATTATTTACATAATATGTTTTATTCTCTTCACTAGGTAGAATAATGGTCCCCAAATGATGTCTGAATCCCAGCACCTGTGAATATGTTTCCTTACATGATAAAAAGGACACTGTGCATGTGATGATTGAGTTAAGGATCTTGAGATAAGGAGATTGTCCCGGATTATCACAATGAGCCCAATGTAATCACAAGGTTCTTATAAGTTTAAGAAGTAGGCAAGGGAATCAGAATCTGAGAAGGAGAGGTAAGGGCAGATGTAGAGTTCAGAGTAACGCAATGACTAGCTTTAAAGGTGGGAGGGGACCACAAGCCATGGAGTACAGGCAGCCTCTACAGGCTGAAAGAATTATGGCAGCCTGTAGAAGCCAAAGAAGGCAAGGGCCAGATTCTCCCAAGACCCTCAAGGAGACCCTGCTGACACATTGATTTTACCTTCAGGAGACCCATTCTGTACCTTGGAACTCCAGAACTATAAGGCAATAAATCTGTGTTGTTTTAAAGAACTGACTTTATGGTAATGTGTTATGGTAGCAATAGAAAACTAATACATCCACAAATGATTCAGAAAAAGTATGCATTTATTTGAAACTATATACAGAGATGATGTGAAATAAAGCAAACATAAAACATTAGCAAATTTTGGTTGAGTCTCTAGGAGTTCTTTGTATTACTCTTGCAAATTTTCTTTAAGTTTGAAGTAATATTAAAAGCGACAAGAAAGTCATCAGCTTTTAAAGATGGTGAAATATTTACAATTAAATGTCTGTATTTGCTTCAAATAAAATAAGGAAGAGGGAAGTGAGTGGGGTATGAATAGGGCAGTGTTTACTGTAGATGAATGCTTATTAGAAATGGTCAATGTAGAGAAGACTTTGAGTGGACTCTTTTGTCTGCTTCTGTATGTTTCAAATTATTCTTAAAAAGGTAAAAAACAGGACGATGCTATCTAAAAATCTGTGGAAGGGAAAATGATGCAATGCAAACATTTCATGTATCAGTCAGTCAATCTGGGGAGTTAGCAGCCTCAGTTGAAAAAAAAATGTTCTAAACACTAACAGTCTCGTGTCATATCAGTTTATATTTTATTTACTTGAACAGATAAAGCAGGAAACAAGAGGTTTTTCTCTGAGTATGTCAGCCAGCAGACATTAACCTCTCTCTACTGTCAGTGCTATTCTGCAGTTTCTACAGTTCATTTTGCTTTTTGTTATTATAATTGTAGGCACTACCATGAGTGTTTAAAACACTGTTGAAAATAGCGGTATTTGAAGAAACCGGATGTCACTTAAGATATGATCCTTGGATAAACATCACATGCTGCTGGCCTTCTTACAAAATGAGTAAGGACTGAGTTTGTTTCTTTTTGGCTGCCAAAGCCACTTTCATTTTCCTAGAGCCTTCTAGTTAGCAGGTAGCTTGAGGAGACCATTGGGAAGGGACAGAGAGCATACGTTTGGACTACCGCCTTCCTGTGCTTCACCTGTCCCCTTTTTTGAATAAATATATAAAAGCAATAAGGATATATTTACATACAATTAAAAAAGAAAACTAAAATAGTTCAAGTAGTGAACCTAACTTTTTGCCCTTTCCCCCATGAGAGAAACAAATGAGAGCATGCACTTCTTGGCCAGATTCAATGAATTTAAATTTTCCATTAGCATATAACAGGTTTAGGTTATAAATCCCTTTGAGCCTGGGAATCAGTGAGGAAAAAAAAACAAACACTCTGCAAGCTATGGCTCAAATAAGCTCAGGCTGTTATTTTAGAATATACTGTGCCTGTACAGAGAAAGATAATACATTTTATGTGTGTTCGTTTTTCTTAAAATAGCAAGAGTTTTTAAAAAGCCATTTCATCTCTGAGAGATTGAATGACCGTGTTTGATGACAAGCCAGATGGCAGCCGTTCTCCAGATCCGGTGCCAAGAAGCATGACAGGAGCTGCAATCTACCTTCCACGGTGAGGCTGGCTGCAGACGCACAGCACAGCTGCAGGCGAGCAGGCTGCTGCCGTAGGTGCAAGCACAGTTGATTTCCTCCCAATTTGGATGGAGCAGGTAAGAGGCTGAATCAGTACCCAGCAATTATAGAATTGGCATGCACTGCCTTGTTTACTCACAGTAATATTCCTACTGGACTTTATTAAAACACCATCTGTTGTCAGGGCAGACAAAGAATCCAAACACAAATACAGAGCAAGACACAGGCGGGGAGTGAAAGTGAGAGCGTGCATGGGTGTGTCAGAGTCATGCCGAAGGATGGGGTTGCATTTCTAAGAGGCCGCCTTTGACCCTAAAGGTTATCATTGAACACGCTATCCCCCCCTCCCACATTTTTTGTGTATTGGTCTCTACTGTCAGCAAGGCCCAAACAGTTTGTGGTCCAAATGAAGTTGGCTGTGTGTGATTCAGGCTGGAATTCAAGGCAGTGAGTGCATGCGTAGGGGTGGAGCCCAGTCACGTTAGCATGACTACACATTAAAACCAAAATGAGGGAAAGTAAAGTCGTCCCAGTGAATGATGCTCAGACTACACCTCTCAGTTAATGTTCGGCACATAGGCTGAGTAATAAAAAGGTATCTGCCAATAATAATACCTGCAGGGCACAAGGAAAAGTGACTGTTTTTTACAATCAGCTGTTTTCTCTCACTTTTTAAAATCCTGCAGTTGGGGATCAGATATTTCTAATACACAGCTGGTCTCTACTAATGGCCAAGTGTAATTTTTCATACACCCACATACAATTCCAGGTGAAAGTAATTAGTCAGAATTCCTCATTGGATAATATACTAATAAAAATGTGATGCAAGTAATTAAATATGCAAATATGAGAAAGACAGCATTAACACTCTGATGTGTCATTCAGTTTCACAAGAAGACATCTGTCTATTTGGATATTGCGTGCAAAAAAACCCCCACAAAACCTTAAAATAAAAGTGTAAACAAGTGCCAATTCGTGTGGCAAAATGAAAGCTGCAGAAAAAAATGATTCAAAAACAAACACTGACTACCTTCTGGGTAAAAGAGTTGGCTCATTTGAAAATATATATTCAAATATTATGGAGCATTTTGGGGGAAAGCCAAAGGGAAAAAGTTCATGGAGTGTATGATGTCATAGTCTACTTTGCCTGACACTGAGACCCCTGATATTCTTGCCAGGATATGAGCAGTCGTTTTAATTTACAGAAATGCTATTTACCGCTTTGCAAGCCGTACCAATATTTACAGAGAATTCAATGAATGAATGAAAAGAAACAGCTGCGACTCCTTCCACCTCATTGCCCACTTCATCTCTAACTCTTCTCCTCAGTACTGTCTTACTTATAGTCATTTGTTGAGCAATGGATTGGATTGGCAGCATTCAACACACCAATGCCATTTGTTAAATACTTCACAATTCCTATTGTGAATTTTCCCTTTCCTAAGTGTGTTCTACAGAGAATACGATGAATGACTATATTCTAGATTTATGTTTTTAATAGGCTTTAAAAATGTGTGAATATGCCAGTTATGTATTATTTTCCTAACACTGCATTTAAGCCTATTCTCAATATCATGGCTTTATATTAATGATATTTTGCTCTTTGGTAATAGACGTATGCCACAGTATCAGTTACTGTAGAGGATGTTTAAAAAAATACAAAAAAATGCAATTCTTACCT
This sequence comes from Pseudorca crassidens, assembly GCF_039906515.1. NCBI lineage: Eukaryota > Metazoa > Chordata > Mammalia > Artiodactyla > Delphinidae > Pseudorca > Pseudorca crassidens. Next base: position 6,541,476 of record NC_090305.1, on the reverse strand, counting down.
TGTGGAAGCTTAAAATTTAGTTGGGGAGATACGACATATGCTGAAACAATAGAAAACAATATCAAGTTACATATGAGGAACAGGCTATATAAATATTTGAAGACCAAAGTTTACCAAGAAAGAATGAATTAGTGAATTGATTGTAACAACTGTGAAATATGATTAAGAAAATGTTGCAAAACCTAAGTGCCCTTGTTGTAAATTTGCACCTGCTTTGTGGGAAGAATTTTGTTTAGGTCCTACACCAATAACTGGATCAAACCAAGTGAGGCTTCATATTTGATGGTTACCATGACCTAAGCTAGAGCAGGTGAGCTCTTTACCAGGACAGCAGAATGATAGATGTTGAGCTTGAGCCATGCTTGAAAGGAGGGAGTCTAAGGTCAAACACAAAATAACTGTCTCTAGTGTCAGGTCTAAGGATGAGATCTAACCACACACAGAATGAAAGTGTTGCGGGGTCTGAAGGCATGAAGAGCTGAAGTAGGTTAAGAGATCGGCGTGTGAGGGCACTGAGAACAGAGGCCAGGACAACTGTGTGGTTGTCAGAGCCTTGACTTTAGGTGGTACACAGTAGGGACCCACACACAGGTTTTCCAGGAAGGGAGGAAAGAAGAGAGAGAAATATGTTGCTATTTTATCCCATGGTATACATTTAATAAAGTTTTCTCTTTCATCCTGATAGAAATTGATCTTACTTAAAATAAAAGCATGGACTCACTGTCTTTGAATTATATCACTATTTACGTCACTAGCATAAGAAGTTGACAAATAGACAGCTATCTACATGGAATGATTAGAAAGGCTGAAAGAGATCTTTTTGATAAAATGCTACAAAAGAATATTTCTGCAAGATAACATTTAACCTGTCCCTCACTCTTGTTCTCCCCAGTGCTCACTCTTTCTAATGCTTCTGTCTTGAAAAAATCCAATAGGAATAGCTTCTGGTTTAGGGATCGTGCTTGGAGAAGAGCAAGGAAACTTCCCTCATCCTTTTGCCACTGTAGTTCTTCCTTCCATCTACTTTGCCAAGTGTGCCCCGCCCCCTTCGTTGGAGTTGGTGTCTTCACACGTAGACCTTTGGCTTTTGACATTCATTCATAACAAAGGCTCATTCCTTTGCTCACCAGAAGGATTTAGTTTGAAAACTTCAGAGTCTAAAGGGAACACTAGAACAAAACATATTCATTAAAACGTCTGCTGTTTTATGGCAAACAGCTATGCAAACAATCTGGCGTGTTTTCTCTGGGGTATTCTCTCTAATCTCAATAATTCTTTCCTTACATACATGTGCACATGAGCACACATGTGCATGCCTACGCACACATACACACGTGCTGCCCTGAGATTTGTAGCCTTTGCTCAAAAGCAAAACAGAACCCAGGAACCCAGGCTGTCTCTGGTCTACAACTGTGCTGTCAAGTAGCTCAAATGGTGTGGAGATGACAGCCTTACGCTGTTGCCACCCACATTCCCCTGTCACTGGCTGGCTCCCCTGGGTGGGAAGTTTTGGAAACAATGGAATAAAAATATCTCAAGGCTTGTATTTATACCACAGAGTAAAAGTTGAGAGCGTGTCTAAAGCAGCTCTTCATGTCTCTTTGTCTCTTGGAGTGCTGAAGGAAACCTCCTCTCTCTAGAATGCTGGATGCAGGAGGACCTTGGCCTCATACAATTATGCAAGTTGTGACAGTCACAAGGCCACTGGAGGCTTTCCACAGGCACTCCCTGTTGTGATATGCCCAGAGTCCCTAAACACAAGTAAAACCTTCCTTTCGGTCTTTTTCCAATGGTAGTGATAAGTGGAGCAAGGGCTTCCATGGTTCTCTTGATAGAAAGACACTGAACTGAAACGTCACTGATGTGGTGATCAGTAGTGAATTCTAACACTTCAGCACAGAAGCCAGGACTATCAGGGGTTAGTCCAGCTGTCATAAAGGCAGAGTTTCCAGGAACCTCCTTTTTGAATAGTTGCTCAGAATTGGTAACCTCTAAGAGTATTCTTCAAATAGGGTTACAAAGTATTAGAATATGTCTTTATATTTAGGAGACATAGAGCTAAAACTCTATTCTTGGCATTGCCCAATTACTCTAGTAGGGAATATACTTTCGTTGTCTTCCTTATCTGTTATATGTATGATAAAAGTAAAGGAATAGTCTTGCCCATGGGGATGGAGTTGAGACATAAGTCTCTTTATATCTTGAATTATTAGAGAGAATTAAGAACTCTTGGAGAGGACTGAGAAAACAGCACAAGACTGCACTTTCAAAAAATAGGTATACTGATGGTGAATAAGAAGAATGTGACACAGGAAGGATAGAAGTGGGCTGGAAGGAAAAACTTCACTTGGACCATAAAGCAGATCTGAGTATCTTTTGAAACAGTTCATTAATGTGTAATGACACAAGCAACAACCTTAGAACATGATGTTATCAGGCAAACAATTACTCATGGTGTTTGGAGACTCCCTGATAAGAAATATGAACCTGAGTTTATGTGCAATGACATGGCTAATCCAGAAATAAACTGAGTCACTGAGACAGTCCTGATAGGGAGTCGTCTTCAACATAATAAAACACTTCTTGCATTGGGTGAGTTATAAAGAAAGCCTGGAATGTTATCTCTAGTCACTTTGAATTCCGGGATAGAAAACCCAAATATATGAAAGCAACTTCAAATGGAATGTTGTAAATTGGGAAAGAAAACGGAAAAGGATGCGGAAATGAACCACTGATTATGAAGATGTTATCAAAGAACAGGATTTGGTTTTTTGGATTATGCCAGAATTATTGATTCTTGGCAAGGCTAAAGAATAGCAAAAACAAGGAAGAGAATGACCAGACCGAAAGACTTTTAAACTGAAAATGTAAGTAAGTTTAAGAAAAATATTCTTGAGAAAACTCTAAGGCAAAGAAGTGTGGAGTGGATATTCAGAATTATGTAGAAGCTACAGAAAGCTTCTACTTGAGTACATAGAGAATAAATAATTAACTGGGCTCGAATTTCAGTGGAAAGAACACTCCAGAATTCAAAAGATAGGACAAGACAGCAGTTAAAATATGGCTACCAAGGGAAAAAATACCTTATTTGAAAAGCAAAATAAATAGACCTGAAAGAAATAATATCAAGAAATAATGCATATATGAAAAATCCTTTAATGTAGAAAGCACATTAAACAGCAATGGGACAAACATCAAAAGCAATAAGAAAGATTTTGGTATAGTAGTAGACTGCAGACTGTCTTGTCTGATGGGATTATGGATAAAGTTTCCCAAATATAGATTAAAACCTGTCACAAATGCAAAATATATTTAGAGTCAGAGATTCAACTGCTGGGGTACTTGTTCATTCTTACTCTTCTAAGAGCAGAACACCTGAGAAAATCTCATCTTGCCTACAGTTCCTTAAGTCAGTAATAAGGGAAATTTTATTCTAAATTTAGTTCTAACCATCTTTTAATAATTTGAAATAATGGGAAACTTGGCGGAGAATGTCCATGTCATTTTCATTTTTAGTTATCAGAAAATAAATTAATGATAAAGATAGTCACAGAAAATTCAGATATGATCAGGTTGGGGTGGAGAAATATGCCATGGGTTTTGGCAAAAGATAAATCTGGTTTTAAGTCTCCTGGGCTCAGCTATTTTCTATCTAAAAGACCTTGACCAAGTCAATACTTTAATTTTTTAATGAGTGGTTTACGTATATCCAGAATACAGTTTTATTACTGTATGTTGTACTAGACCAGAAAATTTGACTTCAGAAGTTCTGTATTTCTTATACCAATAATGTCAATGAGACAGAAAATTACTGTAATAATTCAGAATCTGGCAATTAACTATGTCTGCATATGGGAAGAGGGAAAATGGTCATACTGGGCCAGTCACTAAGCAACCATTTTGTAGCACCCTATCTCACCAGGCTGGGAGGAGAATAAAGAAATGATGCTTTCCCATGAGACCCTATTAATCCCCTTTAAAGGGACACATCAAGTCATTTCTGTAACAGCTTGTTGGTAAATGGGGTTTGCATTTCTATGATTCTTCTTCCCATTTTCTGGTATTAAATTTTAACATTTCTTGGGACATAGGCCACTTTGGGAATCATGAAATCTACAAAGAATGAATGAATGAATATATAAAAAGCCTAACAGATACTTGTGCACATATTGTGCCCTTGACAGCCATGCATGGGTCATAAGGTAAAACTAAATAGAAAAGCATATTATTACTATTTTTTTAAATGTTCACTCATAGTCTAAAAATATTTATCTATTAAAATATAAAGCATATATCAAAAGCCAGGGAAAATATGAATGATTACTTAAAAAAAAAAGACACATAAAAATATTCCAAAAACTATTATTGGAAGGAATATTGCAATTGCCAAGACCTAATGGGGATATGGCGGTCACCCAGAACAGCATATTATTTTTGCCTGATTCTGTTTGAAAAGTATATTAGACCTATGATTTCAGAGAAATTGACTACAATTCATACGTTAGGGTCAACATGTATTTTATTAGCCTAAAGAAAAAAAAATCTCTGCTTTAGAAGATCTACAGCTGTTTTTCTTGAATATAAATCTACAACTATATTCTTGAATATAGTTATATTCTTGAATATAAATCTACTTCATCAGAATTACCCAGGGCACTTTTTGAAATGTGGATTCTGGACTTTTTACCGTATCTACTGAATCAGATTCTCTACGGTGATGTCTGTGAATGTATGCTTTTTAACAAGCATCCTAGGTGATTCTTAGGCAGACTAAAGTTTTGAGAACCACTTTAAATGTCTTCATTAAGAGTTTTCTGATATCTACCTAAAGCTTCAATCCTACAATGATGTGAAATTTCACTTTGTTAAATGACATGTATTTCCAACCTGGATTGCCCTATTTTTTGGTGCAGATACTTTTTATAGATCTGACTGTATTGTTCATGGGAAGTTAAAAGTGCTACAACCCTAAGGAGTATAAAGCGATGCCTATCTATGATTCTCATCTTGTTCGGTTAATAAGAAATAATAACAATCATATCATCTTGAGAAGTGACATGAATTGTGGTGACCATATTCACCTTGAGAGTTGAGCAGTAGGACCTCCAGAGATTATTTTCTGAGAAAAGCATAATACCCAAAGCTGAATATTATCCAAAGTTAAAATTATTTTTTCATAACCATGTGTGTGATGTAAGTCCAGCAAAACATGAGATGCATCTTTCATTTGATTCTGATTATGGAATGTGTAAATGAATGGAATAGAATGGGATACACCTTTTCTATATCACTTTATTTTTTTTCCTATTTTTATTGGGGTAAAATTGCTTTACAATGGTGTGTTAGTTTCTGCTTTATAACAAAGTGAATCAGCTATACATATACATATATCCCCATATCTCTTCCCTCTTGCATCTCCCTCCCTCCCACCCTCCCTATCCCACCCATCTAGGTGGTTGCAAAGCACTGAGCTGATCTCCCTGTGCTATGCAACTGCTTCCCACTAGCTATCTATTCTTCATTTGGTGGTGTATATATGTACATGCTACTCTCTCATTTCGTCCCAGCTTACCCTTCCCCATCCCTGTGTCCTCAAGTCCATTCTCTACGTCTGCATCTTTATTCCTGTCCTGCCCCTAGGTTCTTCAGAACACATTTTTTTTTAGATTCCATGTGTATGTGTTAGCATACAGTATTTGTTTTTCTCTTTCTGACTTACTTCACTCTGTATGACAGACTCTAGGTCCATCCACCTCACTACAAATAACTCAATTTCGTTTCTTTTTATGGCTGAGTAATATTCCATTGTATATATATGTGCCACATCTTCTTTATCCATTCATCTGTCGATGGACACTAGGTTGCTTCTATGTCCTGGCTATTGTAAATAGAGCTACACTGAACATTGTGGTACATGACTCTTTTTTTGGCGGTACGTGGGCCTCTCACTGCTGTGGCCTCTCTCGTTGCGGAGCACAGGCTCTGGACACACAGGATCAGCGGCTGTGGCTCACAGGCCTAGCCGCTCCACGGCATATTGGATCTTCCCGGACCGGGACACGAACCTGTGTCCCCTGCATCGGCAGGCGGACTCTCAACCACCGCGCCACCAGGGAAGCCCTTACTTATCTTTTTTTTTTTTTTTTTTACATGACTCTTTTTGAATTATGGTTTTCTCAGGGTATATGCCCAGTAGTGGGATTGCTGTGTCATATGGTAGTTCTATTTGTAGTTTTTTAAGGAACCTCCATACTGTTCTCCATAGTGGCTGTACCAATTTACATTCCCACCAGCAGTGCAAGAGGGCTCCCTTTTCTCCACACTCTCTCCAGCATTTAGTGTTTGTAGATTCTTTGATGATGGCCATTCTGACTGGTGTGAGGTGAAACCTCATTGTAGTTTTGATTTGCATTCCTCTAATGATTAGTGATGTTGAGCATCCTTTCATGTGTTTGTTGACAATGTGTATACCTTCTTTGGAGAGATGTCTGTTTAGGGCTTCTGCCCATTTTTGGTTTGGGTTGTTTGTTTTTTTTGATATTGAGCTGCATGAACTGCTTGTACATTTTGGAGATTAACCCTTTGTCAGTTGCTTCATTTGCAAATATTTTCTCCCATTCTGAGGGTTGTCTTTTTGTCTTGTTTATGGTTTCCTTTGCTGTGCAAAAGCTTTTAAGTTTCATTAGGTCCCATTTGTTTATTTTTGTTTTTATTTTCATTTCTCTGGGAGGGGGGTCAACAACGATCTTGCTGTGATTTATGTCATAGAGTTGTCTGCCTATGTTTTCCTCTAAGAGTTTTATAGTGTCTAGCCTTACATTTAGGTTTTTAATCCATTTTGAGTTTATTTTTGTGTATGGTGTTAGGGAGTGTTCTAATTTCATTCTTTTACATGTAGCTGTCCAGTTTTCCCAGCACCACTTATTGAAGAGGTGGTCTTTTCTCCACTGTATATTCTTGCCCCTTATATCACTTTAATTTTTCATGTTTGTATTCTTTCACTTTTTTCCGAGAGATAGAATAATATGGGGAGGGGAGGTTTGAGAAAAGAGAGCAAACACAGTGAAGCTGCCAGCTGTTCCAGAAAGGAATGTTTTTATGGTACAGGAGTCCATTAGGGATTCAACAGAGGCAAGTAAACTAATTATGAGAAGCTAAACAGTCCCCCTCCCCTAAGGATGGTATTCAGTATTGACCTGCTGAAAAGATATACCGCAAACACATTCATTATTACAGAGGTTGGCACTAGCCTTGTGTTGTGTGCTACCTGTATGGGAGCATCAGTGCATCCAAGAACAAGTCCATCACACTGTGCAATGCAAACATGCTGAAGCTGTATAACGTTTGCGGCAGAACTTTTGCATCCTTATACGTCATTTCCCAGCTCTTGCTGGGGCAATGAAAAAGAAACTGCTGGCATATAAATGTAAATCATTATATATCCTCTGGAGTAGAATAATCATCAAGTTGATTTACCAGATATGCACAGTTCCCTGAGAAAGTCTGAGAGTGAGGAGTGGTTCTAATGGGGTGTAGGGGTTAGCTTTACAGAACCATGCACATATAATTCAGATCATAAGCAATCAGCATTATCTGTCACAACTTTCTGGGTAGAAATTGCCATCAATCCCTGGAAATATACTGGAGTGAGAAGAGCGAAGAGAATGAATTCCCCACCCCATGTCAGTATGATATCTAATATCTTCATGTCCTCTTGTGGTCAAAATACAAATATTCGATCTGTGCCAGCAGAGCAGATACAAGTGGTGTGCTCACTTCTACTATTCTTGTCACTGTGTGTTTAAGTACTTTGCTGGAGAGAGTCAAGAGGAAACGATAGGAAACCTCTCCGACTTTAGATTCATAGGCTTGAGAAATGATGCTGCTAGGCTTAGATGGAAAGAAATATATCTCTAAAAGCAATCAACTTCTCCACAGTTTTGGTGCCTGTGCAAATCTAAATGCTCCTCTTTCCTTCTCCTCTTCCTCCTTCCCCACTTCTTCCTTTCCCGATTATTCTTCCTCTCCTTTTTCTCTCTCTCTTTCTCCTCCTGTTTCTCTCCAGGACTGTGCTTTGTGTTCAATTCAGTCCTAATGATGAACAGGTAAATAATTCAAGAACATGAAACATTGGCCCACCTTCAGTATTAGGATAGCTCTGTCCATAACACAGTGACAGATGCCGTCATTCCAGAAAGCTCTAATCTGAACACTAATTCCATCAACTAAGTAACAGAGGAACTACAAAATCCTCAATATCCTAGAAATTATAAGTTTGGGCTCTTCATTTGACAAGCAGCGTTGGAATGGTAGACGCAAACTTATAAAGTTTATCCACACTAGCTAGTGGAAATTCTAATTGATTCCCTTTCCAGAAAAAGAAGGATATTTTATTATAGACCAATGAACAAAATTATTTTGTGGATAAAAAAGCAATCTGACAGATGCAGTCTTATAAACAGGACAAAATGTTTACAACTATGCTCAGAAATCTACATTTTATACTCCCTTCCTAGAAATACATATATTTACTTGTTTGTTTCCTGAAATTCAGTAATCAATTCAACAAAGCAGTAAAAATAATTCATAGGCTTTATAGATGTTTGAAGGGCCTGTGACCAATTCACCCCCAAACTCAACTATCTTATTTGTATCACCTATAACAGGTTTGGTGAATTCACTTTTAAAAAAATCTTTTCTCCTAATTATATTCTCTGGCATTTTTAGTAACACTCATGGATTTTATCTATCTATCTGTCTATCTGTCTGTCTATCTATCTATCTGTACATATACATACACATATATAAATGTACCCATGAACATATAAACATTTATAAGTTTTTATTACCTTTATTATTATTATTAAACACCCTTAAATACAATTCCATTATTAGACTTGCGAATCATTTGTTAGAATAGTTAACACCTAACGTTGTTGTTTCCATGCAGAGATACAAGCATACGGTAGCATTGTCCATTAACATTTATTTCTGTGTAATTAGATTATGTGTAATTAGATGAAGTGGCATACTTCCTGAAAGCAATTAATTAAACTTTTTGGAGAGTAAGATATTTATTATTTCTGGTCATGGCTCTAAAAATATCTGCTGAGGTGGTTTTATAGGCAAATAAATCTTAAAGTCTTTCTCTTAGGACAGCTTCTATGGTATGTGGCAAATGTTATAATAACCCCACTTTCCACAATTTATCATGAGGAAAATTCCAAAAACCTTAAAATAGTCCGTGAAAAAGACATTCACTGCAGCATTGTTTTTGGTAATGAAAATTTTGAAACGGTCTCAACACCAGATGGAAATAATTATGACTTATCATATTCAATAAATATACACCATCTGAAAGAGTTTCACAATACTCCTTTTGAGAACTAGATGGTAACTGGGAAAAGAAAGCTGGTGATACAACTATTAAGAATAAGAGCAACAAGTAAAAGTATACTTTTGCTACATTACACACGCCTATAGTCAAAAACTGCACAAATGGCAGGGAAAGTAGTAGATTCATTATAACTGGTAGTTTTTACAGCTTTGAGCTCCATCATTCTTAGTCTAATATATATACATACAATAAAAACTATTTAACTATTATCTATTACATTATAATATGTAATACATATATATTATGTTATAATATATAATACATACAATACATTATATATTATGTAACTTATAATAAAACTATTTTTTATATATATATATATATATATATATATATATATAACTATTTCAGAATACCAGGGCATTCATTTTTGCAGTATGTTATGACACTAACATGGCATTTCTTTTTTTCTTTTTAACTTATTTATTTATGGCTGCAAAGGTTCTTTGTTGCTACATGCAGGCTTTCTCTAGTTGTGGCAAGCGGGGGCTACTCTTCATTGCGGTGCGCGGGCTTCTCTTTGCAGTGGCTTCTCGTTGTGGAGCATGGGCTCTAGGCATGTGGGCTTCAGTAGTTGTGGCGTGTGGGCTCAGTAGTTGTGGCATGCAGGCTCAGTAGTAGTGGGTCCCGGGCTCTAGAGTGCAGGCTCAGTAGTTGTGGTGCATGGGCTTAGCTGCTCCACAGCATTTGGGATCTTCCCGGACCAGGGATCGAACCCATGTGCCCTGCGTTGGCAGGCGGATTCCTAACCACTGCACCACCAGGGAAGCCGCTTATCATGGCATTTCTTTAGTATACTTCAGAGGCCAGTATCTTCTTGAGCTCATACAGTTTTTTCCTTCAAATGCAGTTTTAATAGATGAAGTTGTACTTCCTTTTCTTTGTCTGCTCTGGCCTTTATGCTTAGCAGCAGATTCCTTCTGTTTTGGGAGTTCCAACAAATCACTTCATCTCCTCACCCCCACCCCCTTCCATAGTGATTTCAAGGTATCTGGTAAAAGACAAGTAACCTCTCTCAGCACATACTTAGTGCCGGTGTTAGCCTTCTCCTTGCTGTATAATAGATTACCGTACACTGAGGGGCTTGAAACACGCATGTTTAGCCCGTCACAGTTTCCCCAGGTCTTGAGTTTGGGCCTAGGTTAGGTAACCTTCGGTCCAGGGTCTCTTCAGGTTGAAATCAAGGTGTCCAGTGGTGCTGCCATCTCACCTGAGGCTCAGGGCCCTCTTTGAAGCCCACTCAGATTGCTTGAAGATTTGTAGTTGTAAGACTGCAGCCCCTACTTCCTTGTCAGTCATCAGCCTCAGGCCGTTTTTAGCTCCTACCATTCCCTGCCCCATGGCCCTCACTTTGCTCCTTCAAGACCAGCAGGGGAAATTCTCCCTCATCCTCACTAACTGAGTCTTATATAACATAATGGTGTCATGAGAGAGACTATCCCACCAGCTTGCTCATATAAGGTAACCTAATAATCATATTTGCTGAAGGGGAGGGAATTCATGGGGCAAGTACACCAGCAGGTGGGAATCTCGGGGACTATCTCAGAATTCTGCTTACCACAGTACTCCTACCTAGGCTGGAAGAAGAACAGAGACCTTAAGAACTTTCTTTCCTTTCTAAGAGAAAGAAATAAATTATTACATAAGTTATAAATTTATAAATCAGAAAATTAAATATAGTCTTTTGATTTCTACAGAGCAAAGAGGAACAGAAATATAGAATATTTTTTAATAAAGAAGTGTAACATCTTTCTGTGATTTGTGGGAAGGACGGTGTTCCCCTAGTGAAAAACTAATGCCAGATTTCATTTTTATGAGGAATTTTTTTTAATTGACGTGTAGTTGATTTACAGTGTTGGTTAGTTTCTGGTGTATAGCAAAGTGATTCTGTTTATATACATACATATAATATATATAAGGTATTTTTCATATTCTTTTCCATTATGGTTTAGCACAGGTTATTGAATAGAGTTCCCTGTGCTCTACAGTAGGCCCTTGTTTTTTATTCACCCTGTATGTCATAGTTTACATCTGCTCACCCCAAACTCCCCCTCTAACCCTACCACACTCCCCCACCTTGGCAACCACAGTCTGTTCTCTATGTCTGTGAGTCTGTTTCTGTTACACAGATAAATTCATTTGTGTCATATTTTAGATTCCACATATAAGTGATATATGATATTTCTCTTTCTGTGTCTGACTTACTTCACTTAGTATGATCATCTCTGGGCCCATCCATGTAGCTGCAAATGGCATTATTTCATTCGTTTTTATGGCTGAGTAATATTCCATTGTATATATGTACCAAATCTTCTTTATCCAAAGAATATTTTTTATTAAAGACATTAAATTGCTAAGAAGATGTTGTCTTATAAAAACGGAATTGTTATTCTCTGTCTTCAGTATCATAGGCTGTAATCTTGCATTTCGTTATGGGTGAGTGTTCCCGATCAGGTATATTTCCAGGGTAGCGTCTACAAAATATGGCAGATGTGATAGCAGTTAAGAGTACACCCAAACAAAAATGCATTCTGCTTCCCTTCAGCTGTACTATAATACAGCGTTTGTTAATATTTCTATGCTAGCCCATTTTACTCTTGAAGCACGCCAAGTTCATCAACCCCATGGGGACACTCATCAAACAGGTAGTTTACCTACTTTCTTCCACTGTGCAGTTGAGGTCAGGAAAGTTGATAGGTTAACTGTGTTTCCTGAGGCTTCATGACTGATCAGTGATGTAACTGGGATTATAATTCATCCTATTACCCTTCGCTGGTGTGTCCAGAGCCACCATAAAGGAGAAGTTGAGCACTATCCTATACGTTTGAGTTACGAAAGGAATCTGAAAAAAACTGAAGCAATGATATGAACTTCTGGCTTAATTTCCCCAATAGCACCTTTGGGGGAAATCAGGTCATACCATCAACTTATCCTCCATGAATTTACTGAGTCTTTAGACACAAACACAGATACACATGGATGCTTAATGTTCCCAGGTATCAAGTTTACTATTTTAATCTCCATTTAGGAACATGATTTTGCAAATCTGTTCTAGAATCGACTAAACAGTTTTTCCAAATTGACTTCTTCCAAAGACAGTAGACCAACATCTGTACCCTTTGAGCAATGCAACATCATTTAGGATAATTACTTACCTCTCTGGTTTTCTAACAAACACCCTACACATTGAAACACCAAAAGCTTCAAACCCTTTCAGCTCATCTCTCTGCTAATGGAAATTTTAGCCTGACCCCTGTAGGGACTGACTAACACCAAATAAATATTTTGGAAGTTATCATTTATTCATTTATTTTTGCTTCACTGCATGAAGTTTTCGTTGTTTGGCAGGTATTTATATTTTCCAAAAGCAAATTAAAGCAGAATTCCATTGGATAAAAGGAAATAAGCATTTCCTTTCAGGAGTTAGCCAGTGCTTTCTCAAAATGTTTCTTCTGAGTATGAGTGGTATTCATCTTTTTATTACCATTGTTCTTTTTATGCTGTTGATTTTAGATGGAAGATAACTGTGCTTTTATTTTTTTAATTCTTGGATTTTCCCCTTCCTGCCAGTAAATTCTTTCAGAAAATCTCTAGAGAAATGTCTAATATCTTGGCATATAGTGGTAGATCTTGGTATATAATTATTTTCAACCATGATTAAATAACACCACCAAGTCAAATTGTTATATAGATTAAGGTCATTATGAAATATTGTGTTAAGGAAGGTTCTGGAAATGTAGATTAAAAATAAAATATTCAGCTCACCTACACCTAACTAATGGCTCAGGCTGTAGCCTCATGAAGCATCAAAGAGATGAGGTAGTCCACAAACTTAGTTAACCATTTCCGTCACCCTGAGAGTTTGGTGCCGTATTACAGATTTATCCATCTCTGGCCACCCTGAGATTTAGGTTCAGTAGACCTGAAAGTTTTCATGATCCTTGTTAATTCTGGACATCATTGGGTTAGATGAATTTTTTCACTGTTTTCGTCTCTGAAGACATCTATGAAGATTTTTATTTCAAATGTTTTTCTTCTTGAGGTATATTTTACAGAAATGGAGACATTAGAAGAGATTTACCATTATTTGCTATAAATAAAAGAATCACCAATAGTGTGCAGACCCTAATTAGAAATATTATCTATTTAATTTCACTAACATTCCTCAAGAGAAAATAGAAAATCTGCAAACTCTAACTACAAATAACACTTATGCAAGTATGTTTTTAGCCTACAGTCTGCCTATCTATCTATCTATCTATCTATCTGTCTTCTATGTATCTGTCTATCTATCTGTCTACCTGTCTATCTCATCTATTTGCCTAAAATTTGATTTGGGTTACCCTTCCAATAATGCTTCTTAAATAAAGGACATGTAAGCCCATTTTTATAAGCATTTATATTTCTTTGATTTATTGATTTCCTAAAATCAGAAAAATACCATCAGCAATCAATCAATGTGGATTTCTTACTTTCAACACTGTCCAACTTACATTAGTTCCTTTTAATTGTAAAGAGTGCTTGAGTTTGGTGACCTTTCACAGACTAATTATTTTATCTTAGAACATAGTTTCAAAAAGAAACACACACACACACACAAACATATAATAACAGAAATTCTCTCAGCCATCTAAACAGATTAGTCTTTATATTGGTGTGATACTTATCTCTGTGAGTGATACAGCTTTGGAAGTGAATCTTCTGATAAATGAAAACAAGGAAATGGGTAAAAAGTATTTCAGAGGGTATCTTATCTATGCTACCCTAATGCTTCATGCTAAGAAGTATGTATGGAGTAATTATAATTTCTGTTCAGAGTTTTCTTAATTGGCATTACCCAGATATACATAATTGACTGAAAGTCTGACCTTGTGCACACTAGTGAACTTGTTCTCCAGAGAAGAAAACTGATAACAGCCTTCTTTGTCATCAGAGGGTGAAGAAATGTGACAATCTGGGAACTGGTTTTAGGGCCCCATCTGCTAAACCAGAGAGAAATCAAGATTTTACAGTTCTATAAATATTTTAGTGTATCCCATCATTTATGAACTGTGGCAGCTATCATAAAACGTCTCTGACTTTTGTTACAACTGCATATAAGGCCAGAAAATTGCATCTCGTGGTAAACCATAAAAACCTAAGTAAAGCACCATTCCTTTCAGTATATTCGAAAAATATACAACCTCCCTGTCAGTACACGGCAGAGTAGTTACCATCCCAGGATGCCTGTTTCTTTCTCATTTCTTTTATCTGATCTTACCCTGGTCTTTTCAAGCCCTTTTGTATTTCAGTATCTTTTTATGTTTCATAAATAATGGCCATCGCCACATAACAGCTGAAATAGATTTTATCTGTCACAATACACTGTAAGCAAGAGACACTGGACAGTGATAATGCTGCCACCCAGTAAGCTTGCATTCTTGATTCAGTGTCTAATTGCTCAAGATGGCATTCTCATTTTGTCTCTACTGAGTTTCTTTAGCTCATGATCAGGATAGCTTAATTAAGAAATGGTCAGCAGATTTGTAAGAGGCAGCTACTCCTAAGGAACTATAAACAAAAAAAAATACAAATAAAACTGACTTGACAGATTAGAATAGCAATTTGTAGATTGCTTCATCCCCCTTTTCCATACACTCTTGTTCTCTGACTTTTAAAATTGTTTTATGATGCTTGTCATATTTTAACTCTTAAATATGTTTTGATTCTTCTGATGGCCTCTCAAACATGTAACTGCTGTGAGGATTGAGGATCGTGTAACATTTCACGGAGGGCAAACTATTCATATTGGCATCATTTGATCAGACAGCAGAATGTTTTTCTTATTACTGGACTATGAATTGATAGCCTCACTAAAGTCAACAAGGTAATAGATCCCAGGGTTTGCAGTCATTTGTAGGAATCTGAGAGGTCTCATTGTATTCTGATGTACATGCGATTCTACATGGATTATATCTGGGGGTGTTGGGCAATAATGTTACCCTTTGCACTTCATTTCTTACACACAAATAAACATATGATTCTAAATGTCTAAATCTGCCTGAACATTTATCATATAAGTCAAATCTTTCTCAGCATATGTTTTAATGTTATTTCCAACCCCCTAAAATCCATCCTTCCGCTCTTGTTTTCCTCCCTATAAATAAGCCATTTTCATTTGCAGTGAACAATGCCAGGCTAATCCCTGGGATGGGAATGTGAATTTGCGACAACGTGAAGGTGATTTATGGACCATGAATATAGTTTGGGAACACCAAGATCCATGATGGACTGCCCTGTGTGCCTGTGTTCTCAGACATAAGTGGTGAAAATTAAGTCATATCCTGGGCCTTTCTCCTATACTCTGCAGACCCCAGCTCTGACCTGGGGGAAAAAACATTCAGACACAGACGATCTGAGCAGAGGAAGAATAAACAAAACTCCAGGAACACTCTAAAGGTACCTGCGGGACCTCTGTAGAAGGATGAGTGCCTTACTGGTGTGGGTCCGAGACCCCTACTGCCCAGTGCTGAAGCTCCTTTCTGGTACTACAGGACTCCACCCAATAGAAACAGGCATTAAAAGATGTCATATACCTGAATCTTTAATGGCAATGACCAGGGGAGGCAATGAAAATTTGTGATCAAGACACTGGTTGTTTGGAACATTTAACCCAAAGTTTTCAGCATACACTGACCTGTAAACATGCTGTAGAACAAAATGCAAAAGTAAGAGAAGGATAAGGGCTGAAAGCCATAGTGATGAGAAGGACTTACCTTGATTAGTAAAGGTAACACACACATGACAGTCTTGTGAAACAGCCTTGAAAGCTTTGCCACTTGCTATCCAAGATGAATTGACTTAATATCTTAAATCCTTAATTTCCTCTTTCATAAAATGGGCTTCTCTGAGCTCCCAGTATAGTGTACTGGCAGGACCATCGTACTTGTTAAATATTGTGAATAATGTCCCTGTCTACTCATAGTTATTGTGAGAATCAAAGTATATAAGATGACTCTTAGCACAGTGCCTGAAGCAGAGTTAAGTACTCAGAATAACTTAGCTCTTGTTATTATCATCACTATATCAGTGTGTCTGACACATAGTAGGCACTCAGTAGATTTTGGTTGGATTGAATTAAATTGAACAGAGATGTATAGATGTATTATGTAGGGATATCTTTCTACTCATTAAAAACTGTCCTGGATGGGGACATTTCCACTTATACTAAAAGAGGAATGAACTGAATGAATATCTAGTAATGCAGATGTGATACTAAGCACTGTCTGGTATTTACCTTCTAAAATTCTCATATGAATGCTGTAAGTTAGGCATTTTTCCACTTCACTGATAATGACATTAAATTTCAGAGACGTAAATTAACTTACTTGTGGTTACATCACTGAATGGCAAAGCTGGGATTTGAACTCAGGTTACCTGGCTGCAAACCAAAAGACAAAGGGGAAAGACGATAGCAGACTGAAGAAATTTAAAAGCTCCTGAGTCAGCATCCTATCTGTCACGATAGAAAAACAACATTAAAAGGATGAGTAATTAAAACGATACACATCTTACTGTTTTACCTAAAAATTCCTAAAATTCTCTTAAAGTGTTATGATTTGTGAATCCTATAAGTTCTGTAATCTTAAAAAATAAGTTCTATCTTTAGAGATCAGCAGCTAGATGAGTTGTGCTCAATTTGTGCTCTTCCCCTCGACACTAAGTCCTGGCGGGGATGAGGCATACGGTTGTGGTGTCACTGCAAGCTCCCTGTGCGTTCTAGGGAAGGAATTCTCGTTCTAGGGAAGGAAGCCAACAGGAGGGCATGCGGGAGCATCCCCCTGGTGCCTTCTTCAGTTTGTCACAGTGGAGCTGAACGTTATGTAAGATCTTAACCTGTTGTTAGGGTGTGTTGTTGCTCACGTTGTTTCACTAGAATTAAGACCAATGAGTAGAAATGATAAGGAAGTAGGTTTAAGTTCTATAAAATAAAGAGCGTTCCAACCATTAGAGCAGTTGTAGAGTATCACCTACTCTAGAAGAGATTTTAGCAATGGCAAGGAAATTAAACAGGTGATGCCTAGTTTGCCTTTTGACTGGAAATGCTATGATTCTATGGGAGAAGGTATCCCTAAAGCAGATGTTTTTCTTTAATTGATAATCTTTAATGCTATTGAGAATCACACCTTTAAAAGAGAAAATGAAGCCTTTTAAAGTAAAATGGAGAGGCCTGGTCACAGATAAAGTAATTCAGTCCTGTAACCTGGACTCATTGTGCGCCTTGTGTGTTTTGGTTCCAGCCTTGTGAACCACACAGAACAGTGGGATCTAGTCGATGGTGAATCTGGTAGACTCGAACTATACATACAACTAAATGTCTGAAAATTTTGAAAGTTAAGACATTCCAAGGCTGCAAAGGAGGGGGGAAATTTTAATCAAAGTGGACTCTGACGTTATTTCTGAGATCCCTTCATACACTGTGCCTTTTATCATCATCCTTGGTTGGCTGCAGTTGTCAAATCTGAGTGCTGACAAGACTGGTCTTAAGAGAAAGAGCTCCAAGTTCCATGTCCAAGCTGCCCATGTGCATCGGAAAGCACAAACCCTCCTCTCTCTCGTCAGTTACAAGTTTACTGTGGGCCTGATAGAATGACTGTGGACTGTGGGAATTCATTTCCGAAGCAGGAAGTGAGACCAGGAGGAAGCACAGCAAAGCTGATGCGTGTCGTGGTAACTAAATCCATGTCTGGGTTTAATCAGAGGACACTGGTGAGTCATGACTAGGAGAGCAGGGCTCCTCACGGCAGTAATCAGCAGCAGAGGCCCACATCAAAATGCGCGTCCTGCTTGACTTCCTGCTCTCCATTGTTCCACAGAGATTCTCAGACGGAGAGTAGGAGATGCAACAGAGATGGCTGATGCTTCAAGTCCTTGTTTTCACGTTCCACAGCTTTCACAGAAGTGCATGCCTCCAAGCCACAAAGACAGGACGGCACAATAGTATTTACCCAAAGAGCAATGACCTTGATGGCTTTGGACCCACGATATTGACGCTTGTCTGTAGCCTCCTGCTCCAGCAGCTCTGTGATTAGACCTATGGGAGACGCTGTGTTTCCCCCTTGTCCATGCTGGCATCTTGCCTGGCTGAGGGGGCATCCCTCCCTCATGTGTGTTATCTCTCTCCCCAAGATCTCAAGGGGACTCCAAGGCGACTTTGCCTGGGGCTTTGCATTTTGAAAGTCTGCCCCTGGAAAACGTTATCTTTCTGTGGCACATGGGCCTCTGTGGGAAGTGTTCTTCTAAGGAAAGCAAGTAATTCTTATTCATCACAGAATGCTGCCTAACATACAAACTATGAAGTGTATTTCAGGCAAATTACTGTACATGGAGTTACAGAAGGAAAGTTAAAGCTAACATTCCAAAACTACAAGCAGGAGACTACATCTAGTGTTACTGTTCTAAAAGAACAAAAGTGGAATAGAGGCTAGAAGAATTGCCATGTTAATTTCTAGGCCATTTTTCTATTCCATGAACTAAATCTGTAATTAACATCAATTTATACTGAGTAGGTTTTGTTATTTGGAATACTATTATCTGGCAAACAGCCTATTGTCGTGTCCTTACTCAAAATGAAGTTTTTGTACCACTTTTGAATTTAGCCATAAATTTTAAATTATTTCCCTCATCGCTTCGTTTGGGATTTGAAATTTGAATTATTAGAACTTTAAAATCTATTTAAGTGTAGATATATTCTTATAGTTTCCTTTATTTTACATGTTTATTAATACCTCAGTGGTTTCCTATAATCAGAAAAAAAGCATCATTAGTGGCTTAGGTAAGTGGTAATTTTATTTAGTATTTCCTAATAATAAAAATTAATACATAACATTTAATAAATGTTTACCCAAGAGAGCCTATAATTCTATACCCCCAGTATAATGGGATGGGCTAAAGGAGGCATTTCTTTTCTCCACTCTGAGACAAAATGCAGCCCCTCATCATTAATAAAAAAGTTTAAAACAACAAATCTAAAAGTCAATTCTTGATCAAAATCAAATGTGAGGAGAATTAGCCCTTCAAATGACTGGTGACGAGTCACTTAGCAATCCCCAGCTCAATTGGCAGTTTTTGTTCACAATTTAGGGCAGCAGTTCTGTTCTTCTTACAGGACATTCAGTTCTGGAAGAAGAATGCCAATGCAAGTCCTAAGTAAGAGACCGTACTGCTTGTTCTTCTTGTGCAACAAAAGGGATCATCCTGTGGCTAGAGAAGGTTATTCTGAACAGGTGTCTCCTGGACATTTGAAAGATGGCAACTTTTCTGCTCTATGAACTTTTCATAAGCTCTTTGACATATAGATGTTTGCAGAGCTATTTGTTTTTCCTGGTTATACTATTTCTTGTGTGGATCAACATGATGACACGAGGAAAGCAACCGGATCACGTAATTGCATCCAGAACAAATACTCCTGTGACCCCCCTCCCCTAGCTGGCATGAGTTTACAGCATCCAATTTTCACTACCTAAAGGAGGGCCACCTTACTTCAAAGGGAAATAGAGAATGTTTTACTTTAGATATAGTTCTCAAAACAAGACTTGGTGTATCAACAGAAATTAGAGATAGAGAGGGAATATTAAAAAGTTCCCTTTGCCTGTTCCCATTTGTTCTTTACTTTTAGTTTGTTTTTTTCATTGCAGACTTCAATGGGAAATGATCCTGATCTCCCATGAAACTATAAGTGCTCTGCAAACCCTCGAACAAAAAGGAAAGAAAAGAGTATCAGAGGAAAGGGTTTTAAGTTAAGGAATCGATCTTGTTGTAGTGGAAAAAAATAGTTTTGTGTTCAGGAAACTTCTGTTCTTGTCCATAATGCTGTCAGTGGTCCTTCATGCTCTTCCTAATATCCCAGTGAAGAATCGCTGGGTGGCAGTGAGCACCATTAACCTAATGACTTGGAGTGCTTTGCCCTGGGCCACAATTTCCATTCTTACTTTCTCAGGACATAATTTGGTTTAGCCATGACTTAATTTCTTTAGAGGCTTGAGCCCAGGGGCCTCCACAATAATTTCCATGTCCACAGCACCATGTTGTTGGTAAAAAAAATCCAGGGATAACCAATAGACGTGCTATACTTTATTAATAAATTAGACTGAGTGCCCCTGATGATTTTATTCCACAAATACTCCCTCCAGTAGGTATTTCTACACTTAATAATTAGATCTGTCATTGAAATATAAAATAAATAAATAGCTAATAACAGTTTTACCATCTCATTTTTGTGTGGGGGGTGCAGCATAAGAACAAAACTTCACAATCGTATACATTTACATTTTGAAGTAACTCATAGAAGAGTTTCTTACGTGCCACTAACATGCTGGCAGTAACAATATCTGTGCTTTTATTTTATATTATACTGTTTAAGTTCAACTTGTCTTTTTATCAGTGCCTTGGCCTGAGAGTAAATGATTCCAAATCTGCATTCCCTTAGACGATGCACAGAACATTTGAGAATGGCTTTCACATTCTGACAAACTTGCAATTTTATTTAAACAAATTCTTCTCCTCCAGTTCCCTACAGAGCAGCTTTTGTGCCCTTTTGTTTTTTGTAGTGGACATATTGCAGATCTCCAATTACGTCCCAGTGGACCACCCACCACAAGCGGGTTTTGTCCCGCTCGCACAGCAGCACTGCCAGCCTCATGCCTCCTGGAGACTGGAGAGAGGGCTTTGTCTCAGCCCCAGTCTCCACTGGCCCTGCATCTGTGCTTTTCCTGACATAGAACAAGCTAATCAGTTACCCCAAACCACTTAGGAGTAAATACATTGTCTAACAGAATAATCCTTAGGTGGTAAAAGAAAACATCATAATGTTCTTTTGGACAGGAAGTTGACAGCTTCCAGACAAATGTAGAGCTTTGTCAGGATGTGAAATTGTAGTAATGAAACAAGCAACTTACCTTTGAAAAGAAGCAACTAAATACAATAGGGCAGATGACTCCAAGTACTCTCATGAATCTCTGAGTATTTACAGTCAATACCTTAAAGTTAGCACTTCCTTTGTAATCTTCTGAAATAGATCATTTGGTTAGTAAAGTTTCTTGTTAGTAATGCAGCATTTGAAAGCACTAGATATGGCTTAATGTAACATATATCACGGTAAATTGTGGATTGAAAATAAATACATTGTTATGGGTAAATGATGTAGGTTCTGACTCTTTGCTTTAAATTCTTTTCCCAGGTAAGTCTGGTTTACATGAGTATGATTTCTGGAATGATCTCCTACTCTGTATTCCAATTTCTTCTTGGTACTTTTCCTGCAAAAATAAGGATAATTCCTTAAATTTCAATAAGTCAGATGCTATTTCAATTGGTATGCAAAAGTACTTTGCAAATATATCCCCATTGTTATAGTTACCACTTACCATAAATTTGTAACTAAAATTTTTGAAAAATGAACAGCCCCTAAAATTTTATGGGCTAATGGAATAGCAGAATAAAAAGTAAAAGAATCAAATTGTTTCAACTTATTAGTTTGCCTTCACTAACATTAGACTGAATTGTTCTTTTTTTCATCAGTAGAACTATACATAACCCTGGGTTTGTATTTCAACAGAAAAATATGGAAAGAATTTTGGTTTAGCTCTTTCAAATATATATTATTTAGGATGCAACAAAAATATTAGTAGCTTCTTAAAACAATGGGTAACAAAGAACCATAGTTAAAGATAAGCATAAAATGTGTTAGCTGACTTCAACCATTCCTGCTTTCCATTATGACTCAAGAAGCAATTTTATTCCTTAGTAATTGGATCATTTTGAATCATACACCCACAATTAGGATGAAAAATATGAGATTATTAAATTCGCGCTCTTTTTATGGATCAGAAGTTAAGTATTACTATTATGCATAATAGAGACAAACTGATACCCTGATACGCTTCCTCCTACTCCCTTGATTCTACAATCTGCTCACCTCCAACACCATATGCACACACAGACACACAGACACACACACACACACACACACACACACACACTCCAGGATCAGGATTGTTTGATCAGTTATTGACCAGAATTGATGAGTTTTCTATCTTACAGTGTTTGAAGGCATTTATTGTGGGACAATTAAAAAAAAGAAGCTGGTGTTTTGTAGTTTGGAAAGAACTGATGGTAACAGTATGCCTGCACACATACACACAAGTCCAGTTCCACTATTGGGTTCCATGATTTTATCACCACTTAGGGAACCATCAAAATAAGTTCTTACTCATTCTTTATGTAAAATTGAAATATAACAAATGTATGGAAATGTACATGAATCATAATTGTATAGACGGATGGAATATAAAGCCAGCAGCCAGATAAAGAAATAGAATAAACCCAGAGTTTTCCTTATGCTCAATATTTTCCATAAGGGTAATCATTATCCTGAGTTCTAACACCAAAAATTGCTTTTGCCTGTTTTTTGAACTTTATATAAATGGAAAATTTCATAATGTGCACTTTTTGTTTAAAGCATCTTTTGCTCAATCTGTTGTTTGGGGGATCCATCCGTGTTGTTGCATGTAGCAATCATCAACTCTTTCTCAATGCTCTGATAGTATTCCATTCCATAATAATATAACAATTTATCTGTTATACTTTGGGGCAGGTTTCATCTTGAGCTAATCAAAATCCTGCTGCCATGAGATTTTATACAGATGTCTCTGGTTGATTATATATCAGATGAATATCTAGGAGTGGAATTGCTGAATCATACAGTACTCTATATAATCACTTTTAGTAGACACTGCAAGTGTTCTGCAGAATGGCTGTGCCAATATAGACTCCCGTCTTCAGTCCCTGAGAGTTCCAGAAGTCCTCACCAGCACCAATGATCTAATTGCTCATTTTAGCCAGTGTGACATATGTGCAGTGGTATTATGTTGTGTTTTGAAGTGTTTCCTTCAAAGCTATTAAACTGATGATTTAAACAATACTTTCTGGCAGTTTTTTAAATCGTTTTTATGGTAAACTGCACCTTCAAGTATTTTGCCATCGTTCTGTTGGACTGTGGGGTCTCTTTCCTATTGATATGTAGGAGTTTGTTATAGAGTCAGAGTATGAGTCCTTTATTGGGGATAAACACTTCAAATATATTCTCCCTCTCTAGAGCTTGCATTTTCCTCTCTTAATAGTGGTTTATGAGAGAAAAATAATTCTTAACGTTAAAGTACTCCAGTGGCTCATATTTTCCCTTCAGAGTTAGGAGTTTCCATGTCTTGTTTGAGAAATCTTTGCTAAATCCAATATCATGAAGACAGTCTTTTATCTTTCCTACTAGAACTTGTATTGCTTTGCCTATCACATTAAGATCTAGAATCTACAGTGTATATTTGTGAGATAAGGATTAAGGTGCATCATTTTTCCGTGTGCTCTCTAGTGACTCAGCATTATTAACTAAGAGGAGTGTTCTTTTACTACCACACTGAAGTTTTGCTGACTTTATCGTAAATCACATGACTGGGTATGTGTGGGTCTGTCTCTGGACCTTCTATTCTGTTTCACTGTCTATTTGTCTTTCCATCAATGCAACATTTTTATTACTGTAACATTTTAACATGGACTCGTGTTAGGTCCTGGCAGTCCTCTGGCTTTCTCCTTCTTATTCAAGACTGTCTTAGTTATTCTTGATGCTTTTATTGCTTCATAAATTTTAGAACAAACATTTTAACTTGTACCCGCACATGCAAATACCTAAAGCCCTGCAATGTCATATTCTTCCACCCTGTAGGTCTTCTTTAATTTTCTCAATAATGTTTTGAAGTGTTCTGTGTAAAGTTCCATCATTTATTTATTATTTTAGCATAACTATATGATGATTTTTCATGTCATGGTAAATGACATTTTAAAATGTTCATTTTTTAATTTATTTATACCTGTATATAGAAATATTATTCTCTACTTTGACCTTTTATCGTCTGATCTTCTTTTAATCCCCTTATTAGTTTTACTAGTTCATTTGTGGATTATATGTGTACAATCATGTCATCTTTATTTCTTCTTTTCTAATTGGTTTCCTTTCGATTTTGTTTCCTACATTAAGTAGGACCTCCGTGAAAATGTGAATGGAAGTAATAATAGTAGGTATCTGTGTCATGTTTCTGAGCTGACACAAAATATTTCCATATTGCGTTATTAAACATTATGCTCCGTACAGTTTTGTTGTCAATACATTTGTCAGTTGAGAGAATTTTTTTTCTATCCCTACTTGTCAAGATGGTTATTGTGAAAGTGTTGAATTTAATCAATTTTTTGCATCTGTTGTAATGACCATATACATTTTCTTCTTTTTCCTATTAATGTGATAAATTGCCATGGGTTTTCAAATGTTAAGATAAACCTGTCTTCCTAGAAAAAAGAAAAAGGCCTAAATTGGTCATGGTGTATTGCCATTTTTGTGTATCTTTGCATTTGACTTTCTAACATTTTAAGATTTTTGTATCTATGATAATGAGAGAGATTTTTCTTCATTATAATCTCCTTTTTGGTTTTCATATCGAGGTTATGCTGACCTCATAAAATGCTTTGAAAATTTTCAGTTTTGAATATTTTGAGAATTAACTGTTGAAGTGATCTGGGCTTAGGTTTTGCTTTGTGGAAAGGTCTTTAACTATAGATTCAATTGTTTTCATTGATGTAGAATAATTCAGATTCTCCATTTTTTCTTATTATGTTACTTTTGGAAACTTGCTTCTTATCTAGGAGTTTTTTAATGTGTTCTGAATTTACAAATATACTGATATAAAGTTTCTTACGAGGCCCTCGGTTTAAAATATTTTCTTGTTTTGTGGTTGCTTATACCTTGATACATAGGTTACTTGAAGTATTTTGCTTCATTTCCAAACTGCTGGACATTTCCTAAAAATTGTTCTGTTATTGATTTCTAGCTTCCCTTCACTGTGGTCAAAAAAATATATGAATGGTTTTGGTCATTAGAAAGGCCATGAAGTGTACATTACCACACTGTATGTGATCAGTCTTGGTGAGATCCATGTGGTCTTGAAATGTAAACTTTGTTTTCTGTTGGGTACAGTGTTCTAGATGTGTTACTTAGATCAAGTTTGTTATTCATGATCTCTGTATTCTTACTAATATGTGTCTGTTTCTACAATCAGCCTTTGGCGGGAATTATCCCATTTGATTCACAAATAATCCTATGAGATCAGTATTTAAAGATGAGAAGTCTTATGTACAGAGTTTCATTCAGTTGAACAAAAGTACTGAAGCCAATGAATGGCAAAGCTGAGTCTCAGACATAAGTTTCTTTGTCTGCAAATTTTCACTTCTCTTTCTTCCACACAACACTGCCTCCCTCCATTGCTAAGTAGATGTATTTTAGGGTATCTGTGCAGGCCATGATACATTCTGGTTTTCTGAGAAATGCCTCTCTTTTATAGGGACTGACGTATGGCAGCTGTATTCTTAATGTACTCCTGACCTATGGGTGATTGGAAAAGAGATGAGCAATACTTGACCAATGTTAGGCCCCCAAACTCTATCTCTTAGAATATTTTATTTGAGATAAGTTCACACTAATAGTTGGAAGCTATGTCAAATGAAGGACAGAATGATAGCATAAAGGTCAATACATTTTTGCTACCCAGGTTGGCCCTGGTTTCCATACTTCTTACTGTCCGTTTGCATTTCCATTAGCTAATTTATAGTGACTTATTTTACTAGCAGCTGGATGCTCTAATCTTTGCTACAACTCTGCCTTCCAGGCATTTGCCAGTTTTTGCTTGTGTGCTGTGTTCATATCCAGAATATATAAATAACTTCTATAAGTCAATAACAAAAAGAGACACCAATGGAAATACGGGCAAAAGATTTGATCAGGTGGTGATAAGATGTTCGTATTCAATTTCCAAAAATCTATCAAGCTGGATCCTGTGATTTCTGTACTTTTTTCTGTGTATTATACTTAATCCAAAAATATTCTTTAAAACTTTGTTAGTACCTGATTCACACTGCTGTACACCTGAAACTAACATGTTGTAAATCAACTATACTCCAATAAAAATTTTTTAAAAACCCAATTTTGTAAGTACTTTCTAATGGACTTAAAATTTATAGAATCATCTAAAATCATATAACCTGGCCCCTTAAAAAATTGTCATCAGAAACATAAAACATAATTCAGTGAAACTTGGATCTCCCTATATTATTACCTCCTGGTAAAAATTAATTTGGGAGAGTTATAGGACCCAGTTAAGCTATGCTTGGACTTGTAACCCACAGGATATGTGAGACAATAAACATGTTTTGTTTTAAGCGCCTGCATTTGTGATAATCTGTTATGAAACAAGGGGTGACTAATGTAAGACCCAACTTCAACTTTGCATTTATCGGCTCATTAGTTGTGAGAACTTTAGTGCTTTTTCTTCTCGATTTCTCAATTTTGAGTTAAAAAAGATGATATAATATTTAAAAAATAATTTTTGTTTTCTGCTTAAAGTCTTACTTCCCCCAAAAGTTCACAATAATGATATAATTGTTATTGCTTATGCAATGAAATAATTACTGATGAATTATATATATTTGCCATGAACATAGAAACCAGTTAAAAATCTGAAACCCTAGTACAAAAATTTCTTCATATCCTTGCTTGCCTAAGAAAGAGCTGTTCATCTTCCTCTGCCATGCCTATGTTTGAGCCAGGAGCCACATCCTGGCTTTAGTATTTTCAAATTGCTACATCATGGGTAAATATGAAATGTTGCAATTAATGTCCTGTATCATGGAAGGAAATTAACTTATGAGTAAATTATTTTTTAAAAGTTTTGCTTTTATTGCTGCTGAAAATAGTTTAAAATTCTAAATAAAATTAATATATATTTATGTTAGTTATGAGCCAACGTCTGAAATGGAGTTCCTTTAGGTTATGGAGACCTGAACTTAGTCGTATTTCAGGTCTGGCCTTAGATGAACCAAAGCATCTAAACAGCAGTTCTTGGAAATCAAATTTTTCTCCTCTTTAACCATATTTACCTTTATTGAATGCAAGCCCCAAGGACATTCGGTAGAGTTCTGGAGGGAAGTATTGACTCATTCCAAACTTTCCTGTGGGTCTTTCCATTGGCTGATGTATATGTACCCCAGGTGCACAGTTGAGTTAATTCCACCCATCCATTCATGGCTACCCATCACCATTTGACCATGCAAAGCCCTTTCTTTCTTGTTTGAATCATTTTTACCTCTTCTTTTCATTCTGCTGTTCTGCTTTCCTTCCCACATGCAACCATTCCGTTGTGTTTGATGTGTATTAAATCACACTCAGTATGTTTCTTCCTTTTCACACTCAACACCACCACAAGCAATAGTAAGTACTGTGGTGAGTTTGCACATTTATTTCCTTTATGAACCTGTTTGAGAATCTCACTGGTATATATTCTCAGCTACACTATGCTTGAATTTAATTTCTTGTGTGTCACTGAACGCTATGCAGAGTGATGATCAGTCCACCCTCTCACCAGCGATGCATGAGGGTATGAGGGTCTCATTACCCTCACATTCCTTCTAATATTTGACATTATCCACTTTCCAATTGTTCTCATCCTAAGAGCTTTAAAGGGATCTCACTGTTTTAATATGCATATATCGAATGGCAAATGTATTTGTGTATATCTTCATATGCTTATTTGCTTCTTAGGTTTCTTCTTTTCCCTGTTTACATATATTGTGCCCATTTTCCCATTAAGCTTCTCTTTCTTTTTCTGTTGTTTTACAAGAATCTCTTATCTAATCTAAATATTTGTTCTTTGTTGATTTTAAATATTGCCAATACCTTTCTTAAACCTGTCATTTTTTCCTGTTGCCTTTGTACCTGGTGTGCTTTGTTGAGCTGAAATCCTTTAATATAATCAAATTCATTAACTTGCAATAAAAAGATAAAAATTATAAAATCTGTGCAAATAATATGTTCCTAAAGAAGAAATTAAGAAAGATCACAGAGAAATCCACTTACAATAGCATGTTTAACACACTGCTTTCTGGTTTTGATTAATCCAAAGAAAACAAATAAGTAAGGATATAAACAACTTAGTGTGACCAATAAGGTATTTATGAGTATACCAAACTTTACATCCCAATAACTTATTTATTTTTATTGAAGTATAGTTGATGTACAATGTTACGTAAGTTACCGGTGTACAATATAGTGATTCACAATTTTTACAGATTATATTCCATTTATAGTTATTATAAAATATTGGCTATATTATCTGGGTTGTACAATATGTCCTTGTAGCTTATTGTGTACATCCCAATAATTTATAACATGCCTGCTTTCAATTGCACATGGAACATTCACAGTTGACTGTGTATAATGTCACAAAGAAAATCTCAATACATTTCATAAAGTATAAATGATTCAAATATAATTATCTGTTCAAAGTAACTAAATAAAAAATTAATAATAAAATAAAAAGTCTTTACCTTAGATTTTTTTTTTAAAAAAAGGTATCAAGTAAATTTTGGGAGAAAGGGGTTAATTAAATCAATATTGCAGAATTCATAACACTAACCATAATGAAAACTGTATATCAGAACCTATGGGAAATAATTAAAGTACTGATCAGAGAAAAATCTAAAGCTTCCAAAATTTATATAACTGAAAATTCAATAATAAAAAAATAATAATAATAAAGTTTCATACAAAATGTTGAGGAAAGAAGATGGAGCAATTTGACCAACAAAATAAATATTTAGTGTTGGATTATAACCCAAAGAATAAAATAAATGTGCATGAGTAAATATTGGTGTGCTAAGTCGACAAATAAACAAATGGAGTATAGAGAGCAAAAAGTTGTAACTTGTTGGAGAAGAAACTTGCTGATACCAGCTTAACCAAGTGACCAAGGTTACCACCATCAATGATAATATATAAGGAGATCAAGTTCTACACCTAATATAATGCGATGAAAAGGGTATAGCACTGTATGGTATTCTTACCTCAAATCCTTAGTATCAGTTCAATCACAGGAAACATACATCAGACAAGCCGAAAATGAGGGAAATTTTACAAAATATCTGACCAGTCCTCTTCAAAAGTGTCAAAGGTCATGAGAGACAAAAAAATACTCAGAACAATCACAGATTGGACGAGACTGAGGAAACAGGGCAACTAAATAAATGAATGGGATATGGTAGCTTGGATTGAATTCTGGGGAAAAAAAGGAATTTGGTGCAAACCTGGGATACCTCATGTACATTTCTCTGTTTTGATCATTGTATCATGGTTATGTAAAGCACTAACATTATGGGGAGCTGGGTGAAGAGCACATAGAAGCTCTGAACTCTTTTTGCAACTCTTCCAAAAGTCTAAAATTATTTCAAAATAAAAGGTTTTTTTTTTAATTGAGGAAAAACTTTAGTGTAAAATATGAGTAGAATAATATAGGTGGGGGGCTTTTGAAGAGGGGTGGCGTTTTAGTTCTTTCATGTTCACTGGCCTATTCTAGTTTTCCTTTTCCTTTGGAGGGGGGCATCAATTTTGGTATTTTTACTCTTTCAAGTTTATGAAATTACTTATATTTTCTTATGTTTTATAATACTCTTTTATGTTAAATTTCTGTTATGTCTATAACCATTTTCCCCTTGTCATTCTTTGTTTACTTGCATCTTCTTTTCTATTTTTCTTAAACATCATGGAGGGATCCACTTCTCTTACTAACCTTTTCAAAGAAGTTTTTGATTTGTCCAGTCTCTGCTGTATTGTTTTTGTTGTTCTTTTATTTCACTGATTTATTTTTCTCTTTATTATCCGATTTTCTCAGGTTTATTATTTACCTTTAATATTATTGCAATTAAAGGTAAATAATACCATTAATAATAATATTACTACATTTATCATGCCTTTATTACTACCTCTTCTCATGTTTTGGGGGGAGTTTGC
Organism: Pseudorca crassidens; assembly: GCF_039906515.1. NCBI lineage: Eukaryota > Metazoa > Chordata > Mammalia > Artiodactyla > Delphinidae > Pseudorca > Pseudorca crassidens. The sequence continues at coordinate 6,511,165 of NC_090305.1, read as the reverse complement.
TTTTTTTCTAACTTGTTTCAGACTTAGTTGTTTCCTGAGAAATCTTGTATAGATTATTCAAGAGGAACCTTGTAAAAGCAATAATTCTACTGCAGAGTTCAAAATAAGCCCCATTTTTGCTTTCCCAAGTGAAGTGCTAGTTTTCTTATGCAACCCGAGTTCTTGGCTGCCTTTTCAAATGATTGGATGGTATCTTTATTCTGCTCGATATATCAACTTATGTGTTATAATACCATCATGAAAGGATCCATTTCTGTCTGTTTTGCAGTAATCTTAAAAAAGGAAGGGACATCTAACTTTCTCTTGTGTCTTCCTCCATATCAAACTCCATATGAGATTGTTTTCTGTCTTTTTCTCAGATACAGGTCTTTATTTTTTATTCTTAGACAGTTCTGCCCATCTTGAAGCAGTATTTAGTGTAGATACTGAAAAGCAGAACATGGGTCCTTCCCAGGCGTTTTAATATGGAGGTCCCTCCAATATGCCTTTGACACTGATGAACTGCTAGAACTCTATGAAGGAGGAGTAAAAAGTTTAGAAACTACCCCTTGGCAGGCGCTACCTCATCTTCTGCCATGAAGAAAGGATTGAAAGATTGAAAGTACTTTTCCCACTCAGCTTCCCCTGAGATCTTTCCCCAGTGCCATTATGTATGTAATAAATTTTAAACAGAAATTAACTTTTAAATAGAAATTTCAATAGTGAAATTTTTACAAAGTGAAACAAACAAGGTTTGAGGCATTAATCACTTAAAAGAATGAATATGAGACACACAGAGAAAATGCATATTTCTCTAGAACATTGACCACTAGCTAGAATTGAATTTCCAAGAGCTCTGTTTTGAATCAAGTGAACCTGAATTGTTCTTCTTTAACAGCAAAGTGAGAGTATTGAAAGAACAAAAGGACGGCAGGAAGGAAGGAAGAAGGAAAGAGGCCTCTATGTGAAAATGCATCATGTTAATACAATCCCAGCAGAATCTTAATAGTTTTATAACTACAGCAATAGCTGCTGATAATATATTTTAGCAGAATCTGAACTTTTTTTTTTTAATTGAAGTACAGTTGATTTACAATGTTGTGTTAGTTTCTGGTGTACAGCAAAGTGATTCAGTTATATATATATATTTTTCTTTTTCATAATCTTTTCTATTATAGTTTATTACAAGATATTGAATATAGTTCCATGTGCTATACAGTAGGTCCTTGTTGTTTATCTGTTTTATATATAGTAGTTTGTGTCTGCTAACCCCAAATTCCCAATCCATCCCTCCTCCACGCCGCTCCCCCTTGGCAACCAAAAGTCTGTTCTCTATGTCTGTGAGTCTGTTTCTGTTTCGTGGATAAGTTCATTTATGTCACATTTTAGATTCCACGTGTGAGTGATATCATATTATATTTGTCTTTCTCTTTCTGATTACTTCACTTAGTATGGTAATTTCTAGGTCCATCCATGTTCCTGCAAATAGCATGATTTCATTCTCTATGGCTGAGTTGTATTCCATTGTGTGTGTGTGTGTGTGTTTGTGTGTGTGTGTGTGTATGTGTGTTTGTGTGTATATATACCACATCTTCTTTATCCATTCACCTGTCCATGGACATTTGGGTTGCTTCCATGTCTTGGCTATTGTAAATAGTGCTGCTATGAGCATTGGGGTGCATGAATCTTTTCAAATTATAGTTTTCTTCAGATATATGCCCAGGAGTAGGATTGCAGGCTCATGTGGTATCTCTATTTTTAGTTTTTTAAGGAAACTTCATACTGTTTTCCATAGTGGCTGTACCAGTTTATATTCCTACCAACAGTGTAGGAGGGTTCCCTTTTCTTCACAGCCTCTCTAGCATTTATTATTATTTGTAGACTTTTTAATGATGGTCATTCTGATTACTGTGAGGTGATACTCATTGTAGTTTTGCTTTGCATTTCTCTAACAATTAGAGCTATTGAGCATCTTTTCCTACGCCTGTTGGCCATCTGTATGTCTTCTTTGGAGAAATGACTATTTAGGTCTTCGGCCCCTTTTTGATTGGGTTGTTTGTTTTTTTGTTATTGAGTTGTATGAGCTATTTGTATATTTTGGAAATTAAGCCCTTGTCGGTTGCATCATTTGCAAATATTTTCTCCCAGTCCATAGGTTGCCTTTTCATTTAGTTGATGGTTTCCTTTGCTGTACAAAAACTTACAAGTTTGATTAGGTCCCATTTATTTTTGCTTTTACTTCTATTGCCTTGGGAGACAGGCCTGAAAATCATTGGTGCGATTTATGTCAGAGAATTTTTTGCCTGTGTTTTCTTCTAGGAGTTTTATGGTGTCATGTCTTATATTTAAGTCATTAAGCCATTTTGAGTTTATTTTTGTGTTTGGTGTGAGGGTGTGTTCTACCTTCATTAATTTACATACGGCTGTCCAGCTTTGCCAACACCACTTGCTGAAGAGACTGTCTTTTCTCCGTTGTATATTCTTGCCTCTTTTGTTGAAGATTGACTGTAGGTATGTGGGTTTATTTCTGGGCTCTGAACATTTCATATACATCCACTTCTTCCCCTACAAACCACCCCAAAGTTTCTCAATATATTAAAATTAATAATTCTTAGGGATCCAAATAAATAGCACCTCAACTTTAAATGTATGTTAAACTATTTAATGCGAAAGTCCATCTTTTAAAAGGAAAGTGTCCAAAGGCTACCCCCAAACCAAGGCACCTTCCTCAATATCTTTGATAGTTCTTGCCATCCTGCATCTTGGAAGTAGCACCTATTTTTTTTTTATTCAAGTGAGAAAACTGCAACATAACTTGGGATCTGTTCTCTTTCTCTTTTTATTTCTTCTCATCCCATTCCAGTATATGATCCCACTGTAACATTCATATTTTACCATTTGCCAACATTTACAAATGAATGTGGAAGGGAATTTGCTGAGATTATTTCAGATGACGAGAACTGCTTCTAAATTATGGATTCAAGAATAAGGTTCTTTGAACAGGTAGAAGGAAGAACTTTAGTCTTTCATATAGCAAAGTAAAGGAAGCTTTTATATAACTACATATAAATAGGATAAATCTGTATGAATTTATTAATTCATTCAACAAATATGTGTAAAACTTTATTATACACCAGGTGCTAGGGCATAATAGCACTCTTAATAAGCAATGAGTCTAGAAGTAAACACTCAGCTATAGATTTTTTCAGGCTTTCAAAGCAAAAATGAGCAAGGTTCAGTGGCTCAGGGAAAGACCAAGAATTATCTTATGAACAACCACATCATATTCTTACATGCTACTTGTATGTACAATAATGCTATATTTAAGCTACTTCAGGGAGGTGTATTAAGCACAGTCAAAATTTATCACATGGCAATGCTATGCCAGATATCAGGGTAAATGCTTCCATTTACAGTATTTTACTTATCCAGACTACAGCCAGTGAAATTGATAGTATTACCCGTGCTTATGGGCTGGTGTGATTGAAATTCAGGGAGTGACATCAGCTTGCTGAAGTTCACCTAGGTAATAAAGGATAAAACTAAAATTCAAACCTAGACCTCTAGATCCAAATCACTGGACTTACCTAATTCTGCCCTTTTGTTGCTGCTGCAGCTAATGGATCATTTATTTTTCAGGCCAATTCCAGTCAATTAAAATAAACCAAAAAATGAACCATCAAACAAAAATCCAAGGCATCGCTGAAAGGGGCTAACCAGGGCCAGGTGAGCGAGGCAAAGCTTTGCTTCCCTCTACAGCTGTCTGATTATTTTACCCCTGCTTAAAAATCATCTTGGGAGGATGTATCAACAGAGCTTCACTCTGTTTCAGTTTACTCACTTGCTAAGTGAAAATAAATTCTCAACTGCTCTGTTGTTAGAAGCTGTGGTCTTTGTTTTTGTGACTTTGTATTCACTCTTTGGAACCAAGATTAATTAACAGGAAGTTTCCTGGAAAGAAGAGTTACCTGGGGACCCAAAAATAGACCTGAACACATTGAAGGAAGTGGCAAAGGAGATGATCATGTCCAACATTTTATAGGAGGAAGATAAGAGATATATTATTTATGAAATTTTAAAAAGCACAAGTTTAAAAAACTAGCCAAGGAATCTAATAGTCAAAAATAATAGTGCTTAATAGAGAGCACTCTGTTAATATGACACGGAAGGGTTCCTGGGCTGGGAGGAAGGAATTCAGAGCTAGCACACTAATAATGAGCACATCATTCAACCTCTCTTTGCCTCATATTCTTTTCTTTCAATTTTTATTGAAATATAGTTCATTTACAATGTTAGTTTCAGGGGCACAGCAAAGTGATTCAGTTATACACATATATACAAATATATACATTCTTTTTTTATATTCTCCTCCATTATCAGTTACTACAGATACTGAGTATAGTTCCCTGTACTATACAGTAGGTCCTTGTTGGATATCTATTTTATAAATAGTAATTTTAATCCCAAACTCCTAATGCATCCTCCCCACTTTTGGTAAGCATAAGTTTGTTTTCTATGTCTGTGAGTCTATTTCTGTTTTGTAAATAAGTTCATTTGTATCATTGTTTTTAGATTTCACATATAAGCAAAATCATATGATATTTGGCTCTCTCTGGCTTAGTTCACTTAGTATGATAATCTCTAGGTCCATCTATGTTGCTTCAAATGACGTTCTCTCATTCTTTTTATGGCTGAGTAGTATTCCATTGTATATATGTACCACATCTTCTTTCTCCATTGCTCTGTCTATGGATGCTCCCATGTCTTGGCTATTGTAAATAGTGCTGCTGTGAACATTGGGGTGCATGTATCTTTCGAATTATGTTTTTCTCCAAATATATGCCCAGGAGTGGGATTGCAGGATTGCAGGGATGGCAGGATTGCAGGGATTGCAGGTAGCTCTGTTTTTACTTTTTTAAAGGAAACTTCATATTGTTCTCCATAGTGGCTGTACCAATTTACATTCCCACCAACAGTGCGGGAGGGTTCCCTTTTCTCCACACCCTCTCCAGCATTTATTATTTGTAGACTTTTAGATGTTGGCCATTCTGACTGGTGTGAGGTAATACCTCACTGTAGTATTGATTTGCATTTCTTTAATAATTAGTGATGTTGAGCATCTTTCCATGTGCTTTTTGGCCATGTGTATGTCTTCTTTGGAGAAATGTCTTTTTAGATATTCTGCTCATTTTTTGATTGAGTTGTTTGTTTTCTTGATTTTTTATGGGAACAAAATGATTGGTGTGGGGGGATGAGATCATCTCTAATTTCATTCAGTGCCAATATTCTCTCTGAATGTATCAAGAAGAAAATCCCCCAACAACAAAAAAATAAAAATAAAAACAAACCAGCCCTTCAGTACAGTTAAGCTGCTATAATTTGGAAAATTCAAAGTGATTACTGAAAGCTGTGTTACACAGGATGTTCCATAAAAACCACATTGGACGCTGAAACAAACAAGCAAAAGAATATGCAAATGGCCAAAAGAGAAAGGTGAGAACAAATGACATAATTGTGTAAAAGTGCTTTTAAAAAAGATAAGGCAAGTATGCATAAAGCAAGAAATTTTTTGAATTGTTCTGTGTTAGCTTAAATTGGAAAAGGAGGGAACTTTGCTTCTTGATAGAAAAGAAAACCATTTCAGGGTTCAAGAAATGATCAGACCCAACAATTGTCTAGAGTAACTCTGGAGAGCAATAGAAAGATTGGAAGAGATATTTGAACAGATAGAACCATGATGAAAGAGTTTACAGATAAAATATAAACATTTATAGCAGTCTGCTACGCAGGGCATCTAGCCAATTGTTTGAGGTTTAAAAAAGCGTAAAAACATGGAGTTACATACGTAACAAAATATGACTGGGGTTGAAATCTACCTTTCAGAGGGATGAACAAGAAATACAAAGCATGGCTTCTAATCACATACTTTTCAGTTTACTAAAGAGTTTTGTGGAAGAGATTATGAGAAACTAAGTAATAAATTAACAACTATTTAGAATAATAGATATGCTTAAAATATTAGAGAGCCTCTGATGAAGCTTTGTCAGGTGAAAAAGAGAAAACCAGGAAGTTATTTTTCAGACAAAGGTTCCCTTGTATCATCTTTGTTTCCATAGTGTCTATAACTGAATAAAGAAAACATACAATAATTTTTAATTTTGGATATATATTTATCTTGTATATTTGAAACAAGTTAATATTGAATTAAATTTAATAAGGAGAGGTACAGCAGATAGTAGAAAATATATATGCCTTTGAGTCAGGTTGACCTAGGTTCAAATTCTGATCCAGATATTTACCAGCTAAATGACCTTGTACAAGGAACAATCTCTCTGAGCCTCAGTTTCCTCTTCTATAAAATGATGGAGATCATTGTTATTTGTACCTAAGGAAGCTTTGATGAAAATAGTGATCATCTTTACCAACAAGATAAAGAAAAATATTAGGCTTGTACCCAGGGGACTACAAAATTTCTGATCATTTTCTAAGTCAATAGTTCCTTTGTCAATAATTTTTTGGGAATTTTTTTTTTTTAACTTTTACTAACCCTGTACTTTTCCAGCCAATGAACAACAAAGCCTGAGAAATAGTTTACTTTTTTGGGGAAAAAATAGTTGTACAAAATGTGTGTACTGTTATATGTGGCGTATTTTATAGTTCTCATAACTCCTTAATTACCTTTTAGCTAGAGAATCACAGTGGAAAAAAGCTGAATTGCAATTAGACATTCATGACCCGTTTTATAATTTGAATAATAATGGCCTGTAGCTGGAGCAACACAACACTATTCACTGGCAATTGGTAACAGTGAAATTTCTTAAGTATGTCTCTGGCTTCAGTACTTGGAATTGTTAGACCGTTTTATGCATGACCATTTTATAAACAAAACAAATATTTTTCCTCCGTATTTAAAGTAATTTTTTTCCCAGGGTGTGTGATTCCACTGGTAGAATGAACTCAATGGCGATACTGAATGAGTTGGTTTTCCTTCAGTATATGATGGCAACACTTAAGCACAGAGACTTATTTATAAGCACACAAACAAGGATTTTGTGTCACCGAAACATTTTATAGATTTCCGCATCAGAGGCCCTTGATGAGATGGAATAAACATTGGCAAAGTAGTTGGACAGCCAGGGATGCAGCCTTGGATCAGCCCCTGCTGGCCATGACACCCTACATTAGCCATGTAACCACTTTTGGCGTTAGACTCCTCTTTCCTGACAAGGTCATGTGGACTCTGTGACCTCTAAGGGTTTCATCAGGCCTCATGTAATCTATGATTCATGATAGGCCCCCACTGGCTGGAAAGAGTTAGTTTTTCTCTTTAAACCCTGCCTCTAGTATTTCAATCACAAATGTCCATGCCTTAACCAGTGTGATGGTTAGATGAGTGTTTGTTTTATAATTATTCACTACAACCTACATTTATGTTTAATGTACTTTCTGTGTATATATGTTATAAATCAATCTTTACATGTTTGTAAAGGCAAAATAAGTGCAGGAATGTGACAAAATACATTTTTTTTTCCTATAGGGTGATGCAAAATCCGTATTTTTTAAATTGTTTGTTTTTTAATCTGGTGTCCCTTGGAAAGTCTTGTGATGTTCTTTATTGTTTTCCTAAACTATTCTCCCCAAACCTAATAACAAATGCATCATTGGTTTACTATAAACTATTTAGACACAGAGATTTGGAAAGAAGTTCCATCTTCTTGAAAATCATTGTTACCACCAATACATGTCGTCTAAAGGGCAGAATCTTACAGCTTGTCAAGCTCTGTTCATTCATACTTGTGATTGAAATGTGTTTATTCTCATGCCTTTCCCTGTGCATAGCAACACTCTTTCTCTTTGTGTTGGAAATAAGATAACCCAAAAGCCTTTTATCATCCCCCTTAATGTAGGAGCAGTTTAAATTATTTTCTTCTGGGTGTCTTCTTTTTGGTTGTTCCTTTGTTCCATTTGGCTATGGTCACAAATCTATTTGGATGCATATAATATTGGACCAGATCTTCCAAACACTCGAAAATCACCCAAATGCTCGTGAACTTTGACCACTTTTGTCTTTACCACATGGTTTCCCAGCAAATGTAGGCGTAGCCTCAATTACAGAGACTTTTGTCCTTATTGAGAAGACTGGAGGCCACTGGGGAAAAGTAGGGTCTAAGAAATTTTATGATTTGTGGAAAACAAGCAGAACTGGAAGGGGTTATGTGAGATATCAAATAATGATATTTGAGGGGTTTTTTTTACATTTTGCTAGCAAATTATATGACTGTGACTTAGAAGTGGGGGATTTCTCTGTTCTTTCTACCATTTCCCTTTCCCCTTCCACCTCCAAGCTCCTTTCCTTATATCTTTTTTTTTTTTTCCACTAAACATTAAGCTCATTGATTACCAGGATGGCACAAAGTGACCTAATGATGGGTCAGCCTTAATGAGAAAAGCAAGCGGCTGCCTGTGATGTGGCCTGGCTTGGCCGCCCCCCACTGCGTCCCGGCATGTCAGACTTAGTCCTTTTTAAGAGAGGAGAGCATGGAAAATCAACAGAGACCCGCCCGGTGCCTCTTCACAGAATGGACATGGGCATGGCTATTTAGCCTGTAAAAGAGGGTGCATTTGCACAAATGGGAGTGAACATAAGGAGTCCTTCAGAAAAGAACGGGACCTTGGCAAATTTATAGACTCCCCTGAAAGAAAGTGATTACAGATCATTATCCAATTGAGGCAGATTGATGGGCTGGGGTCAAAGTAATATTGCAGATCTCACCGAGGGGACAATGGCTGCTTGTCAGACTGAAAGAAAAAGAGAAGGGGGAACAGCCACACAGAGAGGCGAGGCTTAAGCTTTACCAACTGCTATGAAAGGGCCTGGATGTATATGTCGTTACTTTTCTTGAGCACCATGTTTTATTTTATATTACAAAGGACATGCCATTGAGATCAAATTGGGCATTCAGACATACCCCAATAAAGAATGGCCTTAAACATAGACTGCAGCGCTCACTTTTTTTTCTTCCAAAAGGCAATAAAGCAACATAGATGGTGAAGAGGATGGACCACATAAAAAAGATTAGTTCCTTCTCTCTCTCTCTTTCTCTCTAAAATGGAACTATTTCATAAAATATGAATATGCAAAAAGAAATAATAATAGAAGGTCTTAATGTTTATTAGTGAAACACCCTTTAGCTGACAACCAGGGGATGAACAGATCTGACTTTGAAACTCGGCAACATCTGGTCAAGCAAAACTTGGCAGCCCTGAAATGGGATAAAACAGGACTAAATGTGTTCCCACTGCTTCCTTTGTATTGATTCCTGAGTGTTTAAAAGTACTTTGCATTCATGCGTTTTACAAAATGCAATACAAAGGCAAAAGAATAGCAAGCACACTCGTGTGCATTTGCCTTTCATTTTGCAATAGGTTTTTGGTATCTGGAGATTTAGAAGTATCAGGCAAACATTTATTCAGAGGAGATCCGATTTTTGTCTACTTTGTTGGGGCCCAGAGAGTATTAGCAAGTAAAAAAGAACAAATTTATATTCTGAACATGTTTTACCAGGAAGAAGCATAGTCAGTTTTCTTCCACATATAGACTATTCTTAAACAATAAAATTATTTGATTTCTCTAAGATATAACCAGCTAGAATTTAAGGATAGATAGATGATAGAGACATAGATAAAATGGGGGGAAAAGAAAAGAAGGAAAGAAACACTCATTTTGGGAATGTGGAATTTTTTATTCATGATAAAATTATAGTTACGAATTCTATCACCTATATCATCTTTTCTTATTAAGGCAAGAAGACTAAGATATAACAAACGGGAATATTATTATCCTTTTGTGTTTTATAAGTATATAAATAGCTTACCGCCTTCACCATTAGATATCACAGATGTATTTCAAATTCTTGTGAAATATTGAGGACACTCACAAATGAAGATTTCCTTCTCAGCACTGCTCCTTTTTATTTTTTGTTTCCCCTGATCACAGGGTCTTTGCTGTTTCCTAATGAGCTCTTAATGAGCTGTCAATTGCTTATGCAAATAGAGAAGGAAACAGACACTGAGGGGTTGCTAGATATTCCGTTAAAATCTGACACTGCCTAACCTCTCAAAGTTATTAAGAATGTAAACTGTTCCAACTTAATAACTAGCCTCGACTGCCCTTTTCTTTTACTTCTCTACTTTAAGTATGCCATTTGAAAGACTCAGAGATATCATCACTATACATGCAGACTAGTAGCTTTATGTTTGAAAATACTGAGTGCATAAAGGTTTCATGTTGAATGTTCTGTACAGATCTTAGGTTGAAAGAAAAAAACAGTGAAAATGGTTTGATCTTATTTGTGACACGTTATGCTAAAAGACTAAGAGTATATATGCCAAATTGATAACAGCAGTTATCTCTTGGGGGAGAGAAATAGAAATAGAAGCTGTTAGCAGGGCTTTTTATTTTCATATGTGTACATATTGCTTGGATAAATTAAAAGGAAATTAAAGATATAATTAAAAACATTTCCTTGTCCCTGAAAATGATTTTCTGAAAATATCTGGGATTCATGAACATTTATAAAGAAATTGAATTTTTAAGTTTATTTTTGTTGTATATTTACTCCAGTTTTATTTCAAAGTCACCAATGTGTAAATCTATGTTATCTTTTTTCCTAAATGTGCTGCATTCATGCACATATTGAGACTCAAAGGGATGCTAAGTAACTCCTTAGGAGCTAGAGATCCTCAGCGGAGACTGGAAGGGTCCGATGCAATGCTGATTACTGCACTGCAGATAGGACACTTCGTAACTGGTGTTTTGAGGCCTCCATGGCTGATACAGAACAAGTTAATTGAGGCCAGTGATTGAGCTGAGCATCCTGAGTTAGAGAATTTTGGGGGAGTGTTTGACAGCCATTGTGCTAATTAACTTGCTATTGCTTTACACCTAGATAAGGATTGGGCTGGCTTCATAGGTGTCCCAAATTCCTTTCTGCAATACCGGCTCTGGGGCTGAATTTATTGGCAGTTGGGAATTATAGACCCAGAATGTGACATCCTTTCCAGCATGTCCAGACAACTAGAATTGTCAGGAGGCACTGATTTCATTAAGTATCTGAAGGGAGAAATGTTCTGAGGAGATAAAGGGCTAGGAGAGATGGTAAGTGGGAGTTCACAAGTGTAAACGGATCCACTTTTCCATTTACCTGGGATGGATCCAGCCTTGGAACCAGGGACACATAATATGCTTGGTGCCCATTCAGGAAAAAAAATATACCTGACAATACGCGGCTGTCAAGCATGTTCATTATGATTGAAACTCACATGGACCTGATTGCTCTTTTCCCTATATTATGAAATGGTAGCTTAGAAAATAACTGAGCCAGTGTTGATGCCTGAAACCTGTTAGGGTTCTACGCTGTATCCTGTAGGAGGTAAGCACACTTCAGGTATCTTGGCACAAAAAGACTGGCACATTTCCTTATAGCCTTGTATTGTCTTGGCAAGATTACCTTCTTTCTGTAGGGGGCCTTTTATGCACTGTGAGGTTCTGTAGTAAATGCAGAAATTATGAGACTTTCTGTGAAAGATAGGCTAAATTCAGACATGAGTACACAAGGATTTCCTACATCTCTCTTCCCCAATAATGTCCTTTCCTTGATGAATTTGCATCTGTGGATCAAAGAAAGTGAAGACAGAAAACCTCATTCTACTTTAGACATGAAAAACTGCGTAAGTCCTTCGTTCATGTCAGACAACGAACAAACAGACATATGCCTAGGGCTTTGAATTTCCCAAAATGCATATTGGTAAAGATTTTTCCTAAATCCCCCGAATGCAATGTAAACATGGCAAGAATGATTTTAAAAAGCAGTCATTCAAAACTCAACATTATGAAAACAACCAACCTGATTGAAAAATGGGCCAAAGACCTGAACAGATACCATATGCTTATATGAAAAGGTGTTCCACATCATATGTCATCAGGGCAACAGAAATTAAAGCAGCAATCAGAAAACACTACACTCTTAGAATGGCCCAAATCCAGAACGCTGATAGTATCAAATGCTTGTGAGGAAGTGGAGCAGCAGGAACTCTCCTTCCCCTCAAAATGGTGCGGCCCCTTGGGAGGACAGTGCTTTCTTACAAAGCTAAACATAGTCTTACTATGCAGTCCAGCAATCACACTCCTTGGTATTTACCCAAAGGAGTTGAAAACTTATACTGACACAAATCCTGCATGCAGATGTCTATAGCAACTTTATGCATAATTGCCAAAACCTGGAAGCAACCATATGGCCTTCAGTAGGTTACTGAATAAATAAGCGGTGGTACATGCAATGGAATATTATACAGTGCTAAAAAGAAATGAGCTATCAAGCCATGAAAAGATATGGAGTCAACCTAAATGCATTTTACTAAGTGAAAGAAAATCTGAAAAGGCTACATACTATATGATTCCAACCATATGACATTCTGGAAAACACAAGACCATGGAGACAGTAAAAAGATCATTAGTGAACAGGGCTTGGGCGGCAGGAGGAGAGACGACTAGGCAGAGCACAGAGGTTTTTTAGGGCAGTGAAAATACTCTGTAGGTACTCAGTGTGGTAATGTAATGATGGGTGCATGGCACTATATATTTGTCCAGACTCATAGAATGTACAACTTCAAGGGTGAACCCTAAGGTCAACTATAGACTGGGTGATAATTAAGATTCACTGTAGGCTCTTGCATTGTAAGACATGCACCACTCTTGTGGGGATGTTGCTGGTGGAGGATGCTGAGTATGTGTGGAGGTACAAGGTACACGGGAGATCTCTGCCTCCCTTTCATTGCTCTGTGAACACAAAGCTGCTCTAAAAAAAAAAAATAACATCTTAAAAAAAAAAGCAGCCATTCAAGGTTAGGTGGAATTGAACATCTTGACCTTCTAGTTAACCAAGGATCCTGCCCCACAGGCGAGGTATAAAAACAAGCATAATCAAAATGTAGATAAAATTACCGACTTGAATATCTTTTTACTTTACTTTTCTCTTATAAAAGATACTTATTTAAAATAGATTGCTGTATTCCAATGTACACTATGACAGAATACTTACGGCTAACACGATGTTCTCTAGAAATAAGCTGTGTGTGAGTAACAAAATATTTTGAGAAGATTGTAGCTAAATTCTTAGATGCAGGTTTACATACTATGTGTGTGTTCAACTCAGTTAAGGTAAGGTTTTATACTGCTTTCATACTGCTTTCTTTAGAAAGAGTACCTGTTTTGATAAAGCAAAAAATGTATTTATTTATATAGATATTCTGTAAAGAAATAAGGAAAAATTTTAAGAGGCTGTGATTGCTTGTGACAAAGTGGATAAAAAGTTATAATTATTATCAATCTGATGTATTCGTATAGCTAATCTAGGTCATGCCAGTCTGTAAAGGATAGTTGGGACCTGATTGATTTACTTAATATTTCTTCAATTACCCACAATTGCCTAAAATACTGTTTAGAATGCCTTAAAGAATTTTGGGAAAATGGAAGAAAGTGATGAATCCCTATATACTTAGATTTATTAATCTGAATTAAATGAGGATAAATAACAAATTATTTTCATTTTATAGTTTGTTTATATTATATTTTTTATCAAAATAGATTAAGAATAAAATAGATTGTCTCCCCTACTCAAAGTATTTTAGGAAAATCCCAGCCAGTTAAAATTAAATACCTCCCTAAACTGACACTTCCTTCAACTTTAGCTGACTCATAAATTTAGAGGATTATTATAGTATTGTGGTTAATTCTTACAAGTGTCCAAGAATCTTTATAATCATAACAGCTATATTTTAAAATGTTATAATTTTCAATGCTATTTTGATACATTTCATTTAATCCTTATAGAACATTATAGATAACTTTTAGGCTAAGCAATTTCTCAATGAAATACAGATTCTAAAGGGAAAATAAACATAATACTATACCACCTTACTCAAAGCCTACTTGAGTCTGCTGGATAACAAGCCACACACTCTTGAATAGAACTGGACATATTCATTTATGGGATGCCTTCTAGATTTCTAAATGTAAAGGTGTTTATAGGACCTCACCGTTGCCCACAATAGTCCTGTCATGTTGTAACCATTAGGCTTCCCAGTGGTCTCTAGGGTGAAAATGAAGGACAACAGTCCCACCTCTGGGCTCTTGTTTGCATAGTATTAGGTGAAATCAACATAGAAAATGTGATGGAGACAGAGAGCCAATCTGCATTTTTGGACTCAGAGCTTAGCCCCTCCTAATAAGTACTAGGTAGATTTGTTCACGCCAAATCTGACCTTGTTGAAGCAATGGAAAACTATTTAATGCATTTTTATTAGTCTAATAAAGCATTTCTTGAATATTAACTGTGTATGTAGCACTGGTAACAATTTTAACGAAGCTTAACAACTATGCACACTATCTGGTCTAAAAGAATTCAGGTAACTTCCAAGAAGTGAAAAACTTATTCCACAGAGGTAGTCTGGCACATTGAAAGATGTGGTTCACTAGTTAGTGATAGAACAAAGTAGAATTTCTCCAACTTAATCTCCACACAATATGGGGCAATTTTACCAATGTGTAATTCTGCCCCAATTCTCCTCATCGTGAAATAACAGTATCTTTTCACAGCTGTGACATATTTATTTTTACATCTTCACCAGTGGCTATATCTTTTCCTAAAATTGGCCGAAACATTTTTCTTTCCCCCCAAAATTAATCTTCACAATAGAACATCAATTTTACTCATGCGGTACATTATATTTTTCAGCCATGAAAACTGTTTCACTTCTTTCTAAAGTCTTACATTAAACCTCAAAGTATAACCACAAAATCTTTCCCAATTTTGCAACACTACCAAACTTAAATTTTCCCCCAGTTTTGCCAGAAAATAAAATTTGTTTTGTACCAGAATTGTTTTCTCTAAGAAAGAAGTCTCCGCAGAGGTTAAGAAAAATTATAATAACGAACCAATTGTACTGTGTAAAATACCACATAACACAAGCAATATGTTAAAAACTGCATGTATCAAAGACATGTCAATTTATTATGAAAAATTGATTATGCCAGATGCCATCACAAGGTAGCAGATTGTTGTTTAAAAATGAACAAATTGACTGCACTTGGATCAGACTAAATGCATTAACCATCCTTTGCCAGAAAGCCTTTGCTATAAACCCACCCTTAAGAGGCCATTCTCCTTGAGTTACTTCCCCTTAAAGATGGTGGGTTTGACCAAATCTAAATAGGTGGTCTGGGTCCACCTGTGATTCCAACAATAGTTTAAGGAAGGCACTATGAGTACAGTCTTGCAAAGGGAACACAGTGTAAGAACTGCTCTATTTCTCTCTTTAGTAGCCTAAATGGATAAAGATACGATGAATAAAATACCCTTGGGGATAAATTTTTTTCCTAATTAATAAGTATCCTTTTCAGCATAATTTTATCATTATCATGAATATCCATTTATATCACAATACAGTGCCTTCCTTTGTACAGTGGGTGGTAATTTTCAAAGTACTTTCATGTAAATTCTCCCATTTGATATTCACTGCTAATCAATAAACTAAGAATTCAAATTTTTTATTCCAGGTTATATAGCAATAAATGAAAAACCCAATACTAGAGTTTAGGTATCTAAATTCTAAAGACATCATCTTATTCTGTTGTGGTATGTGGGTATTTTTAAGATATTTTCCTAGATTTCAGTTGTCTAATATGCTTAATAATCACTCTATTTCATTAGAAAAAGCCCTCTCACTTTTGTCTATTAAAAACAGGATTTTCGTGCTTATGTTGTTAGAATTACACAGAAAAAGATGTGCCCAAATTGAGCTGGAAAGACCAGTTTGAACGCTCTGTTCGTTCTATGATTTTTGATCATGGTGAACAGGACTGATATTTTAAATCCGTTATTGAGGTAGCTTTAGTCTTCACATAGTAGCAAATGCACGAATTAAATGGCTTCCCTAGGTATTGCTAAAGAATGACAGTTGGGAAAGATACTGGACAAAATGGCAAAGCTTCCCAAATAACATTAAATTAACTAATAATACCTCATATTCATCACTGTCACTAACGTAAGATAAAAAACAAGTGTTTCAATAAATACTATCAATAAAAGTGATTGTGTCGTTCAGTGAAAGTTTTTGGCAAGCATGGGTACCTGGTGACATAACAGTGATTTGTATCCAGGGCTCCGTTCACCTGACAGGGAAGGTGACTTCCAGTGTAATAACCGCACCCACGCACCCACCACCCTGATTCACTCTTCCCCATTGACTTCTGCAGAATAGATGTAAAATTGAAAGAAACTATGATTTGTCATGATTCCACAGCTTATGGTAACATAATAGAAGAATTGAAGAAATTCAGAGCACGAAGTGACATTAAACTTCATTTAGCCCAAACTCCATCTTGCAGGTGAAGAAATGACAATAGATAGGACCTGTCTAAAAATCACAGAGTTAGTGGGCAGCAGTCATTCTCGAATCTGTCTCTTGAACAGAGTACTACATTCTTAAAATTTCATTGTGTTTACCTAAGAAGTCCTATTGATCCTAAAAACTGAAAGAGAAAGAGAGCGTAAGGGAGGACCTGCTGCCAACAGGACAGGGATGAAAGAAATTAGTCACTTTCTCACTTTTGTTTTATCCTGAGCTTTCTCTAGATTAGACTTTGTATGGTTTATTGAGCTTACTATTTACACAGTTCTCTGAAAACTGGTAGATAATAAGTACACTGTACTCAGCAAATCATATTATACAAGTAGTATAGAATAGGTAATCATTGAATGTCTCCCTCTAGGAAATGCTTTACCCCAAACTTAGGAATCGTAATAAGTCGCAGATGAGTCAGTGTTTCAGTAGACCTGGTTGCTCCTTTGCTTGACTAAGGATGTAAGCCTCAACCTTCCAGAGAGACAGAGTGCCTCAGACTGTGATACCCTCACCGCTCTGCCTCTCTCTGTAGCCTTCAGCAATGCTGACATCGTGCATTTGGACCCTGACTAATTGGGCTGCATTTTCTGTGATGCTGAGAAGCCCTCTTTGCCCATTAGCACGTCTTTGAGTTGTACCACCGCTGGTTAATAATTGTATCATATCCCTCAAACATATTTGTTTGCATCAGGAAGAATGCCCGGTTTCTTCATTTGACATTTGGTCACATCATTCACAGGGAGGTGGGCTGAGTCACCTCTTAGGAGTATATAGGAGGTGAAAACTACTCTGCATTATAAGGTACAGTGTTATGGATCTGATGAAAATGTTCCAAAAATCCACCTTTAGATTTTGTTTGATTAGCAACTGGAAAACAACAAAACAAGCTAAATTATTTAGCTCTTTTGCATAAAGACAATTTCTACGTAATGGACAGTTGATGCATTATGACCCTTCTATTGATGCTGGGCAGGTCATTCTTTAAGTTCCCAATTAATCTTCCTTGCTAGTGACTTCTACTTTCTAATGCAAGTTCTTTAAGTGTTTTAGAGTAGACAAATGGCAGCTGATAACTGCCATTGGCACCATGAGTTAAAGAAAACCATTTGCTAATAATTATATTTGTACACAAGAAAAATAAATTAAAGCTGATTTTTTCTTTTAAAATCTTGACATCAAGAATTATTTCTTTTAGGATAATAATGCTATCCAGACTTGAGATGCTTTCTTTTGCCTGAGCTTTGTGAGAGGAAAAAAGTTGGGAGGGTAAGGATATATCTTTAATATCCTAAAGGAAACGTAGTCTAAGTCACTCACCCAAATTCTATTGACCATAAAGACTTCACCGGGCCATTTCATTAGTTTATTAGGTAAAATTAAATAAAAAGGAACCTTAAATGAATTATAACCAGCTTGTGGAATAACAAATATATTGTGTATGAGAAAATTAGCTCCATGTGACATGCACGGCCACCATATGTAAAACGCCTATTATTTGTCCTGTCTCTTTGAAAATCATTTTATTGGAATGTATCAGCTAAACTAAAACACATGACCACCCTTCTTGGGACATGAAAGAAACCACTGGAGAAAAGTTCCTGCCCAGCCCCATTCCCGACATGTGAGCGCTCTGGGAAAGCAGCCTGAAGGAGGTCTTTTCTTCTCTTTTCTTTTCTTTTCTTTTTTTTTAAATCAGAGTCCACGTACCAGCAAGTGCATCACATGCACCCTCGGCCATTAGCTGCCTCTGTCTAAAAGAATTTGGTCAACATTTAGGAATTCACTTAATGAAAGGCTGGCCTATTAAAAGCTCTGTTGGCCAGAGGAGTAGATTGTGTTTTTCTTTCCAACTTCCTGGATCACTCTAAGTGATGCTCGGCAGGTCCTTCATGTGATACAGCCCAGGCCCTGGACGACAAGACAGCATTGTGATGTTAGAACCCGCACCTCTTGGTTGTGGATCCCAGGCTTAATTTCCAAGAGGCCCTTTGTTTCGCACACTGCAGCAGTAGATGGCACGTTTTGTTTAACGCACAATGCAAAGTTGCTCCCAGAAAGCGCTCTCAGGTGGTCTTCTGCGAAAGGGGTGCAGCTGTGGTACAGCAAGGTGTCCAGGTCACCAACGAGAATCCTCATCCGAGGTAGCGTACCATGAATATTTGTTAAGGACTGCCTCCTGCAGGCAAATGCTAAATGACTAGTGCCCAAACTTGTTTTTGAGGATTGGTTATATGGAAAGAGGAATCCAACATAAAAGAAGCCCTTTGACCAAAGAAGTAATGTCTAATTATGTTATTGAGGGTTTACATAGTATTGAGTGTGGCATGAGAATTTGATATTGTCACACTTTACACAGAAAATGCATTCAATAGAAAATTGCTTACTCGTTGCTTATTAACATCAATCACAGATTGAAATGGTGGGCCCTGGGCTGTAATCTAGAAGGCCAGAGAGGACATTTACTGAGTATACTTCTCTGCAGTAATCACTGAGTGATGTTTATCTTTTTAAACAAGTATTCTCATTTATTTATAGTTAATAAAAAAGATTTAGGTTCTAATTGGTCTTCGTCATTAAAAATCTGTGTGATTGAGTAAGTAACATCACTTCCCTTTAATCTTTGATTTTCACCTAAAAAATGAGGAGACTGTTTTAGATCATCTTTAAGACCTCAAATTTCCATGGCAAACATTTCTCTCAACTCTATAACTTCTCTCATGGCCATTAAGAATTCCAGGACCTTTCATGTTTGTTTTTTGGGGGCCCTGATTTTAACTGTCATCAGCGCTAGCATTTTCCACAGTAAACATACATCTTTGTAAGCTCTTGGAGACACTGCTCTCCATCTAAGAAAGAATAGAAGCCACACTAGTCACTGTCACCACCACCATGGCTTCCTTTCCCTCCAGGTCCTTCCCTGTGATCCTAGTGAGCACGGTTTGATGGTATTATTTAAGGAGATGTTGTTCACCTCATGTGCATTGAATTATCATGAAAGAAGCTTGTGCTTGGTTTCTTTGGAAGCTGCGATAAAATTATATTTATTTCAAAAGTGTCATTGTCGTATTTATCAGAATAATCAATGCTCTTTTACCAAGCTCCGTCATTCAGATAAAAGATCTTTTTGGAGGTCCCATATAGGGAGGTGGTGTAGTGAATAGAAGTAAGAACTTTAAAAGTAGACCGTCCTCTGTGACTCTGAACAATTTTTTTAATGCCTCATTTTTCTTACTGCAACATGAGATAACAATAGTATTTATCCCCTTGGCTTGTTGAGCGTATTAAATGAAATTATATGCATAAAATTCTTAGAATACTAGTTATAAGTAGACAAATTATAAGTAGCATACATTCAGGTTTGTTGTTATGATTTTAACTATTAGGTTCATTAATAAGAATATTATTCTTATTTATGTCATTTTCTACAATAATTTAGATGGTTTAAAAATAAAAGTATTTGCCAATGAAAATAGGGAACGCAATTAAAAATACAACATTCAGGAAAACCTCTCATTATTAAAGCCTGTTTAAAATAAGCAATTAGTGCTAATTCTTTTATACAAATTTGTAAAATACAGAGCCTTTCTTTTTTTATTTTTATTTTTTAACATCTTTATTGGAGAATAATTGCTTTATAATGGTGTGTTAGTTTCTGCTTTATAACAAAGTGAATCAGTTATACGTATACATATATCCCCATATCTCCTCCCTCTTGTGTCTCCCACCCACCCTCCCTATCCCACCCCTCTAGCTAGACACAAAGCACCGAGCTGATCTCCCTGTGCTATGCAGCAGCTTCCCACTAGCTATCTATTTCACATTTGGTAGTGTATATATGTCCATGCCACTCTCTCACTTCATCCTAGCTTACCCTTCCCCCTCCCCGTGTCTGACCTAAATAGACATTTCTCCAAAGAAGATAAGCAGATTGCCAACAAACACATGAAAGGATGCTCAACATCACTAATCATTAGAGAAATGCAAATCAAAACTACAATGAGGTATCACCTCACACCAGTCAGAATGGCCATCATCAAAACATCTACAAACAATAAGTGCTGGAGAGGGTGTGGAGAAAAGCGAACCCTCTTGCACTGTTGGTGGGAATGTAAATTGCTACAGCCACTATGGAGAACAGTATGGAGGTTCCTTAAAAAACTAAAAATGGAACTACCATACAACCCAGCAATCCCACTTTCTTTTTGCTGAACTGAATTGCTCCTACTAGAACAGGAAAACCCTAAGTTACAATTTCTCAGTGAATTAATATACATGCATACAATTATTATTTGTAAAAATAATATCTTTATTGATGGGGTCAGTTTATCCATCTAAATGTACAGATTAAACACTAGTAATTAACATGACTTACTAAAATATGGCACATATTTCAGCAAAATCTTGATATTTTTCTTTCGTTACATGTAGCTGTCAAATCTGTTTTCAGGTTTTAGTAGTTTAATTTCTTTTAATGTTTCCATGGAAATACCATTAACAAGATGATAGATTAGAGGCAATAACATGATACCCCTGACATGCAGTCGAATTTATCTTCATCACATATCTGATAATATCCTCTTATTGTGTAATGAACCCTGCTATTTGTATCTATCATATTTTTACTCATTCATCTTCTTAGCTCCTAAAGATAGAACTTATCCAGAGTCTCTGTTACAGATGCAAATTCATACTCCTCTATGTGTCCTTCATTATTGGTGGTCATCTCATAAATTGGCTCTTTATATTCCAGTTTGAGTGGCACGAGTTGGAATGCACAAGATAATACAGAAACATTTTAGATATCAGTAATCCCAGCTGCAGAAGAAATTATTGTAATTAATCTTTTTGGCATGTCTGCAAAATGTCAAGAACTGCAAACACCTTTCTACTAAAAGCATGAACTAAGTAGAAACCTGAGAGAAGTGTGAGAATGGGATGAAAGCTCTGCTGTCTACTTTGATACACGGCAGGTTTCTGAGATAGGGATCCACATCAAAAGCTCTCCTTTCCCCTTTCTCTTTCCTTTTGCCTTTAATCATTCACTATATTTATTCTAGCCTTGCTCTTGGCTGGCAAAAATGGAGAAGAAAGCAGGAAGTAGATGTGCTTACTTTCTGGAATTTAAGGGATAGGAATTATAATTCTAAATTTGTCCCTAGCTAACATAGGTTTATTGTCTATGTCCTTTACCCTCAGTGACACACTGTTTCTCCATCTTTCACCGAAAGAATAGAACTAGAGTCAGACATACATGCGGGACTTACTGTGCTACAAGAGATATGCAAGTCTCTTGGTATAAATTAACCAAACTACCTGACTCGCAGCCTTCATAGAGCCTACATTCTGGATGGGGAACCAGAGAGAGAAGTCATTTTTTTACTCATCATTATCAGTTAAGTCAAATTAATTTCATACCAGTTCAACAAAGACCAACTGTTGACCTATGATGTGCCATCAAAGAGCTCACAGCACACCAGGGACAGCTTCGAGTTAAGACAAGGATTGCATTAAGGTATAGTAAGTACTGTAAGCATTGGAACAGCTGTCTCCTCTGATAAAGGAACGGCTCATTTTGTTGGTGTTGGTGGTGGATCAGCAGGAGATTCCCAGAGGTCTGAATATGCGTTTCATACTGAATAGCAGAGAGTGAGAGAAAGGTAAAAGCATGTACAAAGAGTGGGGGGGTTCGAAAAGCTTTCAGAACAGGTGCGGGTACAGTGAGATAAGGGGCAGAAAGAAGATTGGACAAGTTTTGTTGAGAAAATAGCCTAAACAAGTCCTCTACTTCAGTATCCTAAGAATGGATCAGATTTCTATAGCTTATGCAGGTAGCAAATTGGTGACGGGATTACTAATAACATACTACAGAAAGGACCAGATTTGAGAAAAAAGATGATGACACATTGAGGTTAAAAAAATGCTGCAGGAAATCCAAAGATTGGGTAGGAACAGAATGGCAGCTCGAGTCTAGATCTTCCCAATTTTTTTTTCTAAAAACCATATAAAGCAAAGTAGAGAAAAAGAACAATAATAGCAAGTCATTCACTCAAAATAAAATCACGGTGAAATAGAAAAAAAAATATCTGCAAACTCTAAATTGTCTGCATATGTGGCTCAAAGTTCCTGAGATCAACAAAACCTGCGTGCACACACACACACAGACACACACACGCACACACAAAAGGAGAAAAGGAGTTGGTACAGAGAAGAGGAGGATGTGTGCAGAGGGGGCATGGCAGGCTCAGATTCCACAAATCAAAGTAAAAATTCATACCCAGAAGGATCAGGCTCCCCTGATGGGGACTGCCATGAACTAGACTGAAATAGAACATGGAGCAATAACTAGGGGGAAAAAACCAAAAAAAAAACAACACTGCAGAAAGGTACATTGATGAGGAATAGGTGGGAGGACAGAGTTGACCAAGGGTGGCAAAACCTTGGAAACACAGGCTGTATCATATAACTTCATGGAAATTAAATTGGAGCCATAGATGAAATGGATATTTTTTGAGGAAAATGCAGTTTACAAAACTGACTTCAGAAGACTTAGAAAGTTTAAACAGGCCAATTTCCTCTAGAAGATAACAGAGAAAGTTTACAAACCTACCTCCTTTCCCCCACCAAAAATCACAAGGACCAGCTTTTACTGTGATACAAGTTCATTCTAGTTATGAAAGAGTACTCAATTTTTAGAGAATTTATTAATATAATGTATTGTATCAAAAGATCTAAGAATAATAATTATAATCAACTCCATAGATGCTGTAGGGCACAATGTCTGTGTTCTGCTCATATCCCTTCAGATTTCTTTTTACCATTTCTGAGCACCCTACTCACCCCTAGGGGCGTTTTCAACAGCTAAGAAATGGTGTTGATCTTCACACTGCTGTCCTTGGGCTGCTGAGTCATTTTGAACAGATACACAGAAAACTGAAAGTCCTGTGAGTTCTTTTTACTCCCCTCTCCCAACCATGATCCCTATGGCTATTCACCAGTGATTGTAAAGTTTGGGGTGTGAAAGTCAGTTTCCTGCTCAGATTGGGACAACTCTGAGATGTCATTTACATTCCAGAGTTACCCTGCAAGAAACAGCTGAAGCCTACCCTCTGCAGGGCTCTTCCCTGCAATTACACTTGGTTTGCTTTGTCCCCTTTCTCTGCCCTGCTTTCCCCACTCCCTTACCAGTCTCTCCTGGGAGCATTTCCTTAATAAATGACTTGCTCATACATACCATCCTTAAGATCAGCTTCAGCAGAACTCCATCAAAGCAGATGCTGAAAGTGCATACAACATTCCTTGCTTGATTTTTTTTTTAAGTCAATAAAATAGAAACAAAAGGGAAGTCTCTTATCTGTATAAAATATAACTATCTCAGTCAAAAGCCAGCATCATACTTAACAGGAAATAGCCATTTCTGCTAAAGGCAGGAATTGGACAATGATATTTATTATCACTGATATTATGTAATAAATAGTGTACTGAAAGTATTAGCCAACAGCATTATACAAGAGAACAGAATTAGTGATATATAAATTATAAAGGAGAAGATAAAACAGCCGCTATTCACAAATGATCTCTTTGATCTGAAAAACCCAACAGAATCAACTGAAAACTTACTGTAAATAGCAAGAGAATTTCCAAAATTAAATAAAGAACTACACAGAAATATTATATATAGATCAACAGCATTTTATTATACAAACAGCTAGTTTAAATATACATGTATGTACACACACACATCCACAGAGAATGAGATAAAAAAACAGGCAATGAAAGGGATGAAATATCTAGGAATAAACTTTATAAGGAATCTGTCAAATCTATGTAAAGAAAAACCCTCAAACTCTACTGAAAGACCCATAAATAAATTGTACAAATAGAATGTTCTTAAACAGAAAGACTCAATATCATAAAGGTGTTAAGTCTCTTTAGACTAACTTAGAAGAGCAATGTGTCTCCAATAAATATACCGATAAAGACCAAATGGGAAGGAAACAGGCAAGATTAGCAGGAAAAATCCTGAAAATGAAGCACTTTGAATAGAGCAGCCTTACCAGGTGCTCAAGAACCAAGAATCCTCAACAATCGTGTGCTACTAATGCAGGAGGAGGCAGAGAGACCAGTGAGACTGAATAGAAACTCCAGGAATAGACCCATGCACACAGATCAATGCAACATTCAATAGAAGAAGGAGCTCAAATTAGTGGGGTACAGATGAAATTTTAAATAATTGGTGTTGGGGGACTTCCCTGGTGGCTCAGTGGTTAAGAATCCACCTGCCAATGTAGGGGACACAGGTTCGAGCCCTGGTCTGGGAAGATCCCACATGCTGCAGAGCAGCTAAGCCTGTGTGCCACAAATGCTGAGCCTCTGCTCCTAGAGCCCGTGCTCCACAACAAAAGAAGCCACCGCAGTGAGAAGCCTGCGCACTGCAACGAAGAGTAGCCCCAGCTCGCCGCAACTAGAGAAAGCCCGCGTGCAGCAATGAAGACCCAACGCAGCCAAAAATAAATAAATAAATATTTTAAATAAATAAATAAATAATTGGTGCTGGGAAAAGTAGGTAATCATTTGGGGAAGGCAAAATAAAATTAGAATCTTATCTCACTGCCTGAACAGGATAATCTCCAAATGAATCAAAATTTAAAATGTAGAAAATGAAACAATACAGGTATTAGAAGAAGACATAAGTGAATTCTTTCATTACCTGAATGTACAAAAGGTCCAACTACATTTTTAAATGCTTTGACATGGTAAAGTAAAAAAGGAAGGTAAACTATAAATCATTTCAGAATTAAATGTAAGATGGGAAATATTTGCAAAAATATTGATAGAGTTCTAATCCTTCTAGTAAATAAAGAAAATTCTTGGAAATCTAGAACAAACAAACAAAAAACCCAACTCAATAGACCTGAAAAGAGAACTCACAAAAATAACAAATATTAAGTAGCCCTTAAACACATGGAAAGAAGGCCAAATTTACTAAAAAAGAGATAAATACAAATTGACAGAACAAGGGAGATATTTGTGGTAATGAAATATTTCAGTATCTTCATTGTGGTGATAGTTATACAAATCTATGGAATAAAATGTCATAGAGCTATGTGCACATGTATTACCAGTGTCAACTTCCTGGTTTTGATATTGTACTTACATAACATAACAAATTATGTAAGATATGACACTGGGCTATATGAAGATGACAGTTCTCAAATTGAGCTACAGATTGAATGCGGTCATCATAAAAATCACAGCTGACTTTTTTTGCAGAAATTGACAAGCTTATCCTAAAATTCATACAGAAATTCAAGGGACCCAAGAGGACCAAAAAATCTTGAAATAGATAAAGGAAGTAGGTAAACTCATATTTCCCAATTTCAAAACTTCCTACAAAGTTACACTAAGCAAGCCAGTGTAATACTTCCTTAAGAATAAACATATAGATGGATGGAATAGAATTGAGAGTCCAGAAATAAACTCTCATATTTATGACCAGTTGATTTTCAATGCAGTGCCAATGCAGTTCAGTGGGAGAAAAAAACACTTTTTTCAACAAATCACTAAATCTTTATGACACATTAGATCGTGATTTCTTAGATATGATACCAAAAACACAAGTGACCAAAAAAAAATAGATAAATCGTACTTCATCCAAATTAAAAACTTTTGTGCTTCAAATGACACTACCACAAATGTAAAAAGATGACTCACACAATAAGAAAATGTATTTGTAAATCACGTAAATGACGAAGACTTTTGTCAAGAATATACTAAGAACTCTTACAACTCAATAATAGTAAGAAAAATAGCCCACGTAAGAAATGGGCAAATGGCTGGAATAGATATTTCTCAAAAGAAGTTATAGAAATGCCCAAAAGGTACATAAAAGGTGTTCAACATCAGTAATCAACAGGGAAATGCAAATCAAAACCACAATGAGATACCACTTCACACTCATTAACATGGTTGTAATAAAAACCCAGAAAAAAGTAAGTGTTGGTGAGAGGATGTGGAGAAATTGGAACCTTCCTACATTGTTAGTGGGAACCTAAAATTGTTCAGCCACTTTGGAAATCAGTTTGGTAGTTCCTCAAAATGGGAAATGTAGAGTTTCCATATGAATCAGAAATTCTGCTCTTGGAATACCCAAACAAAATGAAAATATATTTCCATGCAAAAACTTGTACAAAAATGCTCATAGCAGTATTATTCTTAATAGCCCCAAAGTAGAAACAACCTAAACATCAATCGATGAATGGATGAACAAATATGGTATATCTCTACAATAGAATAGTACTCAGCAATAAAAAAGAATGAAATAATGGTACGTGCTACAACATGGATGAATCTTGAAAACATTATGCTAGGTGAACAAAAGACCACATATATGTTTCCATGTACATGAAATACCAGAACAGGCAAATGTGTAGACACAGAAATTAGATTGGTGGTTGCCTGGAGTTGAGGATAGAAATGGGTGGGAATGGAGAACGACTACAAATAAATTCAGGGTTTCTTTTTGGGGTGATGAGGATGTTCTAGGAAAGTTTTAATTAAAATTAATTGGAAAAAGATATATAGATAGATCCTTATATATTTATGCATCCCTATTGACATAAAAGTCACTTTATTTTGTTTGTTTTGTTGTTTGTTTTTTTATCTTTATTTGAATATAATTGCTTTACAATGGTGTGTTAGTTTCTGCTTAATTTCCTTTTGAAGAGTACACTACTTGTCAAGTGAGACATGATAATAGTATTTTTGCTTTCATTTTCATTATGATAATTCATTGCCAAACAGAATTTTCTCTACACTACAACATGTATTGATGTATCCCTTTCTCTCTGGTGGCTGTGTATATGAAACTGTTTTTCAAGGTTTCCTGGGCTCGCAAGCAGATCCTTAAGTATTCATCATCAGATCATTAGTGGAATTCATTACTGCCCATTTCCAGGTCCTATGTGTTCCTTACTACAGTTAATCCCAAGCTTGACCGTGTTCCTGACACTTATTAATTGTTCTGAAATTATTCTTTAGCAAGAGCAACTAACCCAATGGCACTGTGTAATGCTGAATTTGTCAATTTATGTTGTAAAATATATTAACATATAGAGGATAGAAAAGTTTTTTTTTTAATTGAAGTATAGTTGACTTACAATGTTGTGTTAGTTTCAGGTGAACAGAAAAGTGATTCAGTTATATATATATACTTTTTCAGATTTTTTTCCATTATATTTTCCATTTCCATTTTTCTCCATTTTCAGATTTTTTCCATTATATATACTTTTTCAGATTTTTTCCATTCAAGATATTGAATATAGCTCCCTGTGCTATACTGTAGGTTACATCTATCTTATATATGGTAGTGTATACCTGTTAATCCCAGACTCCTAATTTATCCCATCACTCTCCTGCTTCCCTCTTTGGTAACCATAAGTTTGTTTTCTATGTCTGTGAGTCTATTTCTGTTTTGTAAATAAGCTCATTTGTATCATTTTTTTAGATTCCATGTATAAGTGATATCATATGATATTTGTCTTTTTCTGTCTGACTTACATCACTTAGTATGATATTCTCTAGGTCCATTCTTACTGCTGCAAATGACATTATTTCATTCTTTTGTGTGACTGAGTAATATTCCATTGTATTATATATATGTACCACATCTTTTTTATCCATTCATCTGCCGATGGTTGCTTCCATGTCTTGGCTATTGTAAATAGTGCTGCTATGAACATTAGGGTGCATGTATTTTTTTCAAATTAGAGTTTTCATCTTTTTTTGATATATGTCCAACAGTAGGATTGTTGGATCCAGAAACGGGTTTTTGTTCAAATAAATATATGACTCTTTCTTGGGCACCACCTTCTCCTTAGATGAGATTCTTAAAACCTGACAAGAAAGTCCAACTCTCCTGATGTTCATACTGACACTAAAGAGACTGGAAGAAGCTTATGGTTGGAGATTACTGAGAAATATGTTGCTACTGAAATACCTCTTAAACAGTGTACAAGTGACTTAACATACATAAAGTGATTGGAAGAACTAAAGTCATCATCCAAACAATGAAAGCTCTGAAGTTTACCTTTGAAGAAAAGATATATTTTAGGATTTTCCTATTCATATTCTTAGTGTACAGTTTTTAAGTTGCTGACATACTAGATCTGCTTTCCATTTCCCTTTACTATACTATATAGCTAAAAGAACCTGCTGTTCTGGTTTTTCTGAAATTGTAGAGATAGCCTGAATCTCAAATCAAATAAATGAAGCCTTTTCTTTTTGCAGAAACTTTTTTTTTTTTAAAGCAGACCACTTCTAAAATGGATCAAAAAGTCCAGGAATTGTAAAAGTATGTTTTTAGAAATTAGAAATAATTGGTTGATAAGATTTAAAAAAAACACAATTTTTTCTGGTTGACTGTTTTCTTTATATAGATGACAAATCGGTGGATGAAGAATTTACTGCTTTTAGAAATGAAACAGATTTAAAAATTGAATCGTCTCTTTTTTTTCCTTACCAAGGAGCCACACCAGGGTTATGTTTTCTGTTGTGTCACCATCTAACCATCTCTGGAGAAGTTAATGGTACCCCTCCATTGTGGTTGCCCCAGGACAACTTACGAGGGAAATCCCAAATGCAGCCAGAGCTGTAAGAGCCATTTCCAGAACTCAGGTATTAGCAGTATCTTCACTGAAGCCCAGCGGCCACCTCCCCGAGTGCTTTCACCTTTAGTCTGGGCACGTGACCTTCCTTACTACAGAAAAAAGGGAGCCCCAGATAGTGAACAATAAACATTCATAATTTATTGAGGGAGAAACTATAGCTATAGAATGCATTTTTTATTTTAAAGCAAAGCCTAAAGAAATCCAGCATCAGTGGCATGGAACCAGTTTTTGAATTGAGCCCTGAGAACTCATTGTATTTGCATTCACGTAAACACCTACATTTTTTTGTTAACTGAACTGATTTAACTGCTAATTAAAACTAGTCAGTCAGCACAATGCAAAATTAATTAAACCATTTAGTAGATAGATGCAAATGAGGCAAAGCAATGTATTGGGCACTATCAAAGTAAGTGCAACAGTTACTTGTCAGCAGGCAATATAGTTCTTAGGGTAAGTGCCTTCCTTAGGGAGCGATGTGAAGGAATAAAAATCATCCTGTTGATTGTATGAGCTTCTATTAAGCAAATGTGCTAGAAATCAGCTAATTTTTCAAATGGAAAAACTAGGGTTTCATAGTTGTTAAATAATCACTAAGAAAATTTGTTAAATTTACAGTAAAATTATTGCTTATTTCACCTAAAGAAAGAAGTTGATCAGATTTTTCAATCCTCCGTCTTTCAACTCTAAACAGTCTTTTATCTAATAATAGTCTTCTACGAGGTGACCACTTTCTTTGTGAATAAATGTATCATTTGGCACTCTGGGCATTCTTCATTTTCTTACCATTTTTTTTTCATTTGACTTTGGATTATTTTCTTATTTCAGTAGCTTCCCTCAAAGCATCTACATATCAGTCAAGGGGAAAAAGAACACTTAACCCTAAAGCTCAAAAGTATGAAGGGAGAGAAATTTCATTTATCTTTCTTTTTATTTATGAATGCTGTTCCTATAGACATTCCTTGCATGTCACCTTCTGTCACCTCACATGCTTAGGGTAATTATACATCAGTGGTTTGAGAAGCCGTCTGCTGCTGTGGGTATGATTTGTGTTCACAACTGAGATAATAACAAGCTAGTTGTACTGCTGAACTGACATATATTACCCTACATTCTTCAAAGATAAAATACACACACACACGTGGTACTCTGTTTTGAGTACTATACCATCACTAACATATTTCATATGCTTCAAAACATTTTCTGATTGTTTTTCAAAAATAATACTGAATAGGATTTATCATAACCAAAACAAAATGACCCTTTTTTAGATAAGTTAATCTGGATTTAGGTTCAACAGTTTATGTTTTGTACACTTTTGATAGGATCTCTTGGATCAGAGAAGCTTCTAAATACACTTCCATAAAACTGGAGTTAAAATAGGCAGATCATAGGGAAACCATGGAAAAAAGAACCAGACTCACTGTAATCAACACAGTAAATGCTAAAAGAAGGAATTTTGAATCTATAACTAAAAAAAGTTTATCAAGAACCAACTTATTTCGTGAATATGAAACCTTGTATGTAGTTTCCCTTAGCCAGAGAGGAAAACACGCTTTGATAAGTCACAGCTAAACCATTCGCAGATTTCCTCGCTGCGGATTTTGTCCTCTGCAAGTGGTTTCCTTTCAGACCGTGAGATGGATGTTAAGCCCTCCAACTATCCAAAATAAACCTCAGCCCTGAAGTTTAATCTCTCATCTTCTACCATATAGCCAGGTACGTGGCTTTTAACATACCCGATTTATATCTTGAGAACAAGCCCAGAAATGTGGATTTATAGTAAGCCATAGGAACCTATAGTGACCTTTATTCCATGTACACAATAACTCCTAATTCTGGAAATTTGGTTGGAGTTGGGTATGGGGAAGGTGGGGTCTATTATATCCCTCCAAATATATATGTGGTTCTTCTATTACATCCCTCCAAATATATGTCTAACACATCACTGAGGGCACAAGGGCCAAAGGCTGTAATCTCCTTAAATATGCTTTAAAAGTGACATATATAGGAGAAATAAGCCTGATCTCTTTTCTAGTCTAAGAAAGTATTATGTTGATTGAAGTTAGGTTTTTCCACAATAACCCTAATGAGGACAGACCTAAAATAATAATCCTCAAAGAAAGTGGACAACTGATAAATTTTAAGTTCTCAAATTGTATAATTAAAGAAGCACTCTACGGTGTACGTGTAGACAGGCATCTCGGTGGCTCCGTCCTAAATGTACTCTGTAAGTTATCAGCTTCCCTTTCCCTGTGGAACTATTTATACATTCAAGGACTGGGATTCAGCATTGGAAGAAGTTAACTACTTCCATGAAGCATGTTCCTGACCTTACAGATTGTGGTTTGAAATTGACTCTCTTAATCCAGAGTGGAATTTTTCACAGAGTGATAGTTCTTTTTCTTTTGCGAGTGGCAGAAAATTAACTCAAACGCTACCTCAAGAAAAAAGAAAAAAAAAAAAAAAAAAGGGAATGTACTGGTTTACTAACTAAAGAATACGGAAGCTTCCGTGCTGGATCGAAGCTCAAATAGCATAGCCAGGTGTTTATTTCCTTCCTTCTCTCTCTCTCTCTCTCTCTCTCTCTCTCTCTCTTTCTCCCTCCTTTCCTTACCTCTCTCTAGCTCTTTCAGCTCTCCTGTCCTCTTTTTCAATCAGGATCTCTTTTTTATAATTCCAAAGCTCACAAGCCCCTCAATGGCCATAATCTCCAAAAGAAGGACACGTGTCTCTCCAGCATCAGTGCCAATCCCCTCAAGAGTCTTTTAACCAAGAATCCTGGGTAATGCGCCCATCTGTGTGGTGAGGATGACAGGGCCCCTGGATTGACAGAACACCTCCTTGCCAGGTGGGGAGGGGAAATTTCTCAAGCCTGGTGAAGAAGAAAGGAAGCTAGGTAAGAATAAAACAGTAGATGTTCACTACACAAGGATTTTGATAATCAAGGAGTCAAAGCATTAAAGAAATGAAGAATCTGGAATTAATTCAATGCAGAGAACATAAGAGAAAGAAAAGGACTTGGATTTAGATTTTGGTTTTGAGTTATTGCATTGTTAATTGTAACAACAAAATTTTTGTCCTTTCTGAGTCTGTTTCCTTAGGTTATAAATGGCAACTTTAGTAAATCCGATTCTCACTCTGTGACAGTATGTCTGATGTGGGCAAAAAGATAGAGTGAGCACCTGTGTGCTGCTCTATTCATGCTGCCTGTTCATACTCTATTCAAACTCTTGCACTTTTTACAAACTGGTGTTCTTATAAGAAGAGATTAGGACACCAACACAAAAAGAGAGAAGACCATGTGAAGACACAGGGAGAAGACTGCTGTCTGCAAGCTAAGGAGAGAGGCCTCAAAAGAAACCAACCCTGCCAACATCTTAGTCTCTGACTTCCAGCCTCCAGAACTGTGAGAAAATAAATTTCTGTTTTTTAAGCCACCAGTCTGTGGTAGTCATTACAGCAGCTCTGGCAAACCAACACAGGCAGTAACTTTAACAGTGAGAAATTATTTTTAAACTTAGAAAAATTTCTTGTAGTGCATGTCATGGAAAGTTTGGATAAATACTCTGTTAGTTCTGTTACAAAATAGGAAGCGCTTTGAATCATATGAGAAGAGTATATATGTGAAATGATCACCGCAAACTATCACATCTCAAGCAACCATGAAGTAAACTTAGGAAGTCAATATTGACTACAAAAAGCTAGTTCCTCATTAGTGATGTATTATGGGTATATTTGTGCCTAGCTAATGGAGTTTCATCTACATTAACTGTTATGAGTCATCCAAAGAAGGTGTTGGGCTGCGTAAGTTCTCTGGATGAATCTGAAGCAAGTGGATGAACAAAAACATGCAAGTCCTAAATCCTTGCCTCACTGTGGGCTAGAGAATGAATATAAAAACAGCATTTTAACTTGAGTAATAGGTTCCTTTTCTCATCTTTTTCCTTTTCCCTGTCTATAGTCCTTTGCTCTTTTCGCATATAAAATGTCAGATAATTTCACAGTTGCACCCAAAGTATCCTTTTTTTATAGATTAGTGAACAGTGCATATATTTTACTATTCCCTCCCTTCTTCTAAGAGAATTTGATCTTCCTACTCCTTAATCTCAGAGAAATGTGTTTCTAGAACAAATTCCCCATGGTGATACTAAAAGATTAACATAGCACTACTACAGTTTTGGTCTACAGCCAACAGAGAAAAAGCGGTGCAACATGGAATTGGAACATAAATGTTTCTGTTCTGGATGATGACTGTGTTGTCAGTAAATTACTTTCCACACCCATGGCATTTTTTTATATAGGTGGGGAAACCAACTTGAAAGACTTCAGATGCCTTATTAAAGTTCTCGTAATTAAAAGCATTCAAAAAAAAAAAGAGAGAGAGAGATGACGTTTGGAGAAGTTCCAAGTTCTAACAAGTCAGAAAAAAACTGAAGTAGATGAGCAGTACTAACCACACATACAGGTACATAGATGCAGAAATAGTTTGGTAAAGACTAGCCATATTTCATTCCAAAAAGAGAGTGCTTATGGAGTTATTTGGAAAGGGTAGATTTTTAAAGACGGTATTTTAAAGTAATCATACAATTATGTTTATATAAGTGTATTTCCATGAGGAAAGTTTGAATCGTCTATGAAATAAGATATACAATGCTGAGGTATATGCTTAAAATGAGCATTGATCATGTAGACTATTGATTTGAAACTGGTAAGTCACGGAATGAAAACCACAGGGGGTGAAATGTACGAATTTAAGCTGCTTCTGAGTGCGGGATACTGAGGTGACCAAGCGTCAGTTTAAAAATCCAACTAAAAACTGTATTTACATTTTCAGTGTTCAAAGCAGAACTTTCATTTGGTTTGGTTGGTTTACTTTGGTTGGGTTAAATTTTGTTAGCAAAATTGACTGGTAGGTAGGCATAGTTTTACATAAACAAACTGTGCATTCCTACCCACCAACTCTAGGGCTTCTGCCCTCAGAAGCCAAGACCCAAACGTCTTGGTCTTTGTTCCTCTGAAGACGAGTGGCACCTTCTCAGCCCTGGGCGTATGTGTAGCTCCTTAGGCAACCTTGGCTGTTAGAGTGGGGGAGGGAGGAATCAGCCAGCCAGGCTCCCTGCCAGGTGCTCTCTGCTGGACACACCTTTCAGAGACGAGCCCAGACTACGCCCTCCCCTGCCATGCACACAGAATAAGAACCTACCGAATGTACAACTGAAGGGATTTCCAGAAAGCCTTTATACTGTGTGCAGTATACCGTTGCACACAGTATACCCCTCCCACGTTGACCGAAACCCATGGCTTCATCCACTTTCTGAAATCCTTCGTGGATTGGCTACCAAACACGCAAGGGATGTAGTCTGAACTGCGGAAAGGAGGATATGGCCTAAGAACCCCAAATCCTGGTACTAGGAAAGGAAATGTCTGATAAACTAAGTTTTGCCTCTGGGCCTCAGAACAAACGGACAACTGATCTAACTGAATTCCTAGGTTTGGATTGGTAGGGAAGAAAAAGTAATTTTCCTTTTACCCTGCTGAGTTCTTAGCTGAGATCACTGTAATAAAAGACAGATTAACAAGAGAAAAAGAACCAGGAGTTTATTCACATGTATACCTCATATATACATGGAAAATACCCAGGGAAGAATGAGTTACTTCTTGAGGTGGCTTAAAGTTCAGGCTTAAATACCATCTTAATAGGGAATGTAGTCCTCTTAGTGCAGAGTGGATGATTTTTAGGAGAGATGAATGGGCCCTTAGAAGAATAGGCGGGAGGTGTGACAGTTTGTGACAAAGTGGGTGTGGTGTGGATGTCTAGCCTTCTCTCTTATGACAAAAGTCAATCTTCCCTGGTTGATGAAGCTCCTGGGGAAGGGATCTATGACAATTGAACTTGGGGGGGGGAGGATCTATCTTTAGCCAGATAAGGGGAGTTCAGAGAAAGCCTGTCGCTGCATTTGCTGTGTTTTTCAAGTGCCTAGAGCTCAAAATATACCATAGTAGCATATTTTGGGGTGGCATATTCTGTTGCCCATTAGGGTCAACATGAATAAGGGAGGACCTGCAAGTTCCTTTTTATAGATATATTCATTTATTTTCTTAATTTTGATTTATCTTTTGGTTAATTGGAACATGTATTCAGATAATCTTTTCTGAAGAAAGTCTACCTTACGGTTGTACACTGTTGGTGATTTATGAACAGTATTTACAGTGACTTTGTATAAATAGGTGTAACCATTATCATACAGGTCCATCTGTGACAGATCTGAAATTTTAGAGTCCAGAAATCTCTGGAAATCCAAAGTATTCTCTCTTATTATTCATTTGGTGGTAAAACTTGACCTAACCTGACATAAGACCATTTGTGTTCCTTTTTGTATCCCACTGAATATTCATACATTTCACAGCAGAAATAATTAATGTATGTGTTTTAAAAGGCATTTACACTGTCAGCTTAGCATTTAGCTCAGACATAACAGCTATTTCATGATGTAAATACACATACATACTAAGAAGTTCATGTACTCAACAAAAAGATCATATTTTTCTGTTACCCCAACTTAACGCATATAGGTTAGGACCCCAGACTCTGAGTCTTAGTAAAATATGCACTATAGTAACGTAGGGTTATACTGTTAAATGTCTTCAGGGTCATCCACATCTGGACTATAAGAGCAATAGCTTCCTAGTAGGTCTTCCTGTTTCTACTCCTGTCTCCCAAGCACAAGTCTATTTTCCAACTAACAGTCATATGCTTTTAAAATCAAATAAGGCTCCTTACTTTTCTACTCTCAACTCTACACTTAACGATGAATCTAAAAGTCTTGTCTGTGGACTACAAGGCCCTTCGTGAGCTGCCCTGGCTTCCTCTCCTCTCTCTTCTCTCATCCCAGCTCCGTGGTTCATGTTGCACTGGTCTCACTGCCCTTCTTGCTGGCGCTCACACCATCCCAGGCACATCCTCTTCCTGGGGCATCTTCACTTGCTGGTGCCTCTGTATGGGAAGCTCTTCCCCTGTATATTAAGGTGGCTTTCTCACTCTCTTTTTTGAATCACCACTGGAATTTCACCTCCTTAGGTAGCCTTCCCTAATCCACCTGAAATAGCCCAGCCTGCCTCCTCTTGGAGCCTTCATCCCCTGTATACTGCTTTCTTTATCACTTGTCACTACCCGCCATCATGTATATATGTATATACCAGTTTTTTTAGTGTTTCATTTCTTTAACTAGGACATTAACTTCACGAGGGCAGAAAATGTCTCTTTGTTCAACTCTGTACCCTTAGAGCCTATAATAGTGCCTGGAAAATACTGGGTATTACATAAATGGATGAATGAACTTCATTTGTAATATTTTGTTTTACTTTTTATGTTTATTTCTATGTGTTTAATATTTATTATTTTATTTATCAACACTAGCTACTGATTTTATTTGAACAGTAGAGTACAGAGTTTTTCCTAAGTCAAAATTAATTCCCTTCTCAAACTCTATTCAACCCTGTCACATTATCAAAACTGTCACAAAATTTAGGGAAATCAAAATTAAACAATACTACATTGTATCATTTGAATTCAAAGGCATAATGTTTTGGAAAGGGTTTGAAGAGCCAAAGCAAGAGCAGAAGTTCTCACTCAAAGCTATTTTCTGCAGAGAGTTAGTTACCAGCGTTAGCTTTATTCTTTGGATTGTTTTGTTAAGTTTTATATAAATACTCCTAAAAAGTCTACCATCATGCAATCACTGGTCCTTAAATATTTCTAGCAAGCTATCATTTACTGTGAATCTACAAATCTATAATAAATTATTATCTTCCTTGTAAGTGACCTTTGCCAATAGTGCTCAGCTGATCTTAATACTGAGGCACAAGGCAACATAAAATCTCAAACTTAGGTGCATCCTATCTCACAGAAGTTTCTGTCTTACACCCATGGTAAAATTCCCAGCAACACAAACAATAACAAAGTGATAACTTGTAATAGATAAAACTTCTAGCTAAGCCATTTAAAATATGTTTTTTCCATTACATACTAAGCCAGATGGGGAGACAAAGCTGGAGAGATAACTTACATATGACAATTGCAGACACAGGTGACTCACTTTTTTCACAAGTGAGTATAAACGCATTGTAGGTCAAGGTTTAGCATGTGCGTGCATGTCAATAAAAACATCAAGTGTAGTTTCTTTGCTCCTTTGTTCAGAGACGCTTAGAGCTCTTTGCCAAAAAGAGGGTGAGGAGTTTTTCATGATTCCCTTAAAAAATACATAAAACTGGAAGTAAAACACAGATGACATGGCTGGGAGTCTACACAGATGAGAGAAGAGGCACAATTAAACTGATACTTCACTTGTGAAATCAGTCACTGCCAAAAGTCTACAGGGATAGTTAAAAGATATTATTCTTTGACTTAGTTCCCCACTGAATATCCTACATGGGTAAAAACCTTTGTCAGTCCTCATCCTAAATTGCAAGTTGGGTCCTAAAGCAGTTGGACGTTGGAGTATAAAGGAAGGCATTTAACTGTAGAGAAAGCCCTGAGGCTTAAGCCTTGAGGCTGTAAGACAAAACAAAATAAAGCAGAGCAAACATACGAATAAACCATAGCGATTCCCTGAATAGTTCAAATGCAGGAAACACTTCTTTGCTTCAGTGATATAACAAGTGTATGGAGCATGTTGTGAGTGTTAGAATTAGATCTAATAAGATTAAAGGGAGTGTATAAAAGGAAGAAAGAAGAATCTGGGGAAAAGCTTAAAGGGATTTACCATAGGGTCATTCACATGCCTTAAGAGCTTTACAGATACCTCTCCTGTTCCAGCAGCTCCATCTGGGATATTTTATCTTCATTTAGTTCACAGTGAACCAGAAAGGAGGTTATCAAAGACAAGGATGTCGTAAAAGTCCATCAGGATTTCCTCTGTTTCTCAGAGAGCATGTTAGCATTGCCTTAAAAAGATGGAAGAAAGCGTGCCCTACAGTTCTGGGGGGAGGAGCCACAATGCTTTATTTTGCCCTTGTCTAAATTCTGAAACTCCTAGCAAAATATCATCTTCATAGTTGAATGAAGTTTTAACCCTGTGATATCTAAAAACAAATAATAAAAATACAATTAAAATATAGCATGGCAAAGCAGGGTTATGTTCAACAGTCTCTACCACTGTCCATTCACAGAAATTGTGATTAATTTGGTGTTTCTACAAGGTAGAATGTAGAGATAATTAAGTACAAGGAGCATCAGATAGTGTTCTCTATGTGTGTTCACTTTAATATTAGAACTGGGACTTCCCTGGTGGCGCAGTGGTTGAGAGTCTGCCTGCCAATGCAGGGGACACGGGTTCATGCCCCGGTCCGGGAAGATCCCACATGCCACGGAGCGGCTAGGTCCGTGAGCCATGGCTGCTGAGCCTGCATGTCCGGAGCCTGTGCTCCGCAACGGGAGAGGCCACAGCAGTGAGAGGCCCGCGTACTGCAAAAAAAAAGAAAAAAAAAATATATATATATATATTAGAACTGAATCAGTTCTAGACTTAAGGCTGCCCTGGACCACACTAAAATATCTTAACAGAAAAATCTCAGAAAAATCTAACTGATTCCAAGTAATTTAACTATATATGCAAGAATAAACTTCAACAGTATTTAAAGGACTGCAACAAAATCAAGCTTGAAACCACATAATATTCATAACGCCTGGCATCCAATTAAAAACTCACCAGCATTCAAAGAAGCAGGAAAGTATGCTTCCATAGCAGGAGAAAAATTAATATAAATACACTTAGAAATGACAGATGTTTGAATGAGAAGACAAAGACAATAACACAATTATAAATATGTGCCATAAAGCCAAGAAGTTCTAGAAATACATGATTATATGAGGAGATAGAAGATGAAAACCCACATGAAAGTTCAGGATATTGAAAGATACTATCTGAAATTAAAAAATGCATTATGTGAGACTAACAGCAGATTATACATTGCAAAAGAAAATAACAATGTAGTTAAAGACACTGTAATAGAAACTATCCAAAATGATGGAAATTTCCTGGTGGTCCAGTGGTTAGGACTCCTCACTTCCACTGCAGGGAGCACAGGTTCAATACCTGGTCGGGGAACTAAGATCCCGCAAGCCGCACAATGTGGCCAAAAATATAAATACATTAAAAAAATAAAGTCATGTCACTGAAGTCCTATTATGATGGAATGGAGAAGGTAGGGGACAAAAAAATTAAAAATTGAAGAAATAAAAATTTTCAAATTTTATAAAAGCTTTAAACCAATATATTAAAGAAGCTGAAGGAGCTATGAAAGGAAGAACCTGAAGAAAGCCACATGAAAAGATATCATAACCAAACTCTGAAAAGCAATGATAAAGAGGAAAAGGCCCATTATATAGAGGAACAAACATTAGAATGACATCAGACTTTCTCATGAGATACTATGCAAAGATAAAACAGTGGAGTGATATCTTTAAAGCACCAATAGTGGAAAAAACAAATCCATAACCACAACACTTGTTTACCCAGAAGTTTATACTCAGAGAAAATAGCATTCAAAAATAAAAGTGAAATAAAGAATCATTGACACACATACAAAACTAAGAACGTTAACCAGTAACATACCTATACTACAGTAAATGCTGAAGAAATTTCTTCCAAGAGATAGAACATGATCAGGTGGAAATCTAGATCTAAAAAAATAAAGAGTGCAGAGAATGGTAAATATTTGAATAAATATAAATTATATATTTCTCAATGTTTACTCTCTTTAAACAATAATTCACTACTGAAAGAATGATTAAAGTTTATAACATGTAGATTTAAATTTCACAGCAATAAAGCACAAAGAACAAAAGGCAAGAGGAGTAGAAGTCTACTGTTGTGTGTTCTTGTACTATATGTGAAGTGGTATAATGCTATTTAAAGATAGATTGTGATAAGTCGAAGATGCATATTGAAATATCAAAGCAAGCACACAGACATAAGAAGTAGTGGTATTTTTTCAATAATGGAGATAAAATGAATCATAAAACAATACTCACTTATTTGAAAATAAGACAGTAAAAACCTGAGGAACAAAGAGCAGCTAGAACAACTCCAAAAAAAGAAGAAAAAAAAAAAGCAAATATTAGATTTAAACCTAAATCATATTGATGATTGAATTAAACATAAATGGCCTAAACATCCTTTTTAAAAGGCAAAGATTGTCAGAATTAATAAAAATGCACAACCAACTCTAAGAAAACTGCTTAACTAAAGGCAACACACTTTAAATATAAAGACACAGATTGGTTTAAAATGAAAGTATTGAAAAAAATGTATATACTAAACAACACTAGCCAAATGAAACTGCAGTTGCTATATTAAGATCCAATAAAGTATTTTTACTCTGATTTAAAAAAAATAGCTAAGAAAAACCTTTTAGAATGAAAACTTTTCACCAATCAGAAAATATTTTCTCATGTTTTTTAGAGAAATTTGCCAGAACATTTCCCTTCCTTAGTAGAAACATTCCATTTGAGATTCCATACATTTGGATTTATTCTCTCCATGGCCTCCATCACTTGATAGCTGTAATTTAGACATTCAGACTCTAATGAGGGTACTTTTCACTTAGCCCACTAGGGCACCACTGTTGATTGGTTGCCCTAAACTAGAGGCCTGAAATTGAGACTTACTACCAGGAAGTGAGGAAGTTACTGGGGGGAATCTGGCCCTGGTTTCTATCAGCATAACACTTGCTCACAGAAATAGACATATAAAAAAATTAATATTTATATAGAAAAAAACTGTCACTTCAAGACAATTATCTAAGATAATCATGTGGATATGCAAGCAATTTTTAAATAATTGTGTTTAAGAGATTGTGAAGTTGTTCAAACAAAACCCTCTGAAAAAAAAATGGCAAGGTTTAAAGCCTCCTTTTAACTTCAAAAACCTGAAACAAAATGAAAAGGAAAAAAGGAATTAAAAACCCCATCCTGCAGAGAGACAGATGCAGAAATGAGGTTATTATCTCAAGTACTGGGTGGTTTTTAGCCAACACCAGAAGCATTAGTATGGGATCTTACAGAACAGGCACACATGTCATCACCGTTAAGTAAAGTAATTACAGATTTGGCACCAGCAAAGGCTTTTTATTTGCCAAAATGTGGTGGTTCAAGTAGCAAATTATTACCACCACTTTGAGCAGGTCTGATCATCCATCAGTTATTAATTCCCTTGGCACACCATTGCATAATATGGCTGTTTCTGGGCAAATGAGCCACCGTGGCTCCAGTTAAATGAAACTCACTTCTGCAGTCTGATCTTTCCTCAAAATTGCAATTTGACTGTGAGATACAATGACTTATATGATCATTTTCATGACTGTCATACTCAAATATGTTTCTGGGGAGAACGTTTCTGACTGTCTTCCATAATTGAAAGGGTTGGAATTATTTTCAGAAGTCATGTTATAGATATAAAGAAAATAATTACCCATGGCATTATAATTTCTTCTTTATTGGTGTTTGCCCTGTGATGATTTCATTGCTCAGATACACAGAATTTCTTACATTATTCAAAACTTTCATGTTGAATGTATTACACTAAATTCTTAAAATACATAATCACTAAGGTTTTGTTTTAGATGATGTTCTTCTGGCACTCTTCTTTGACTAAAATCAAACTGATACAACATTCGTCATTGCCTAAACTATGTGTTACACTAATTTGTTTATTTGCTTGTTTTTGTTTGCTTTTTTATTTCTTTGTCTTCCCCTCTGGATTGTAATCTCCATGAGGATGGGGCTTTATCTGTCTGTTCATCAGTGTATTACCACTCCTGAGAATAGTGTCTGGATTATAATAACTCTCACTAAATATATATCTAATGAATGAATAAAGCTTTCCAGATGCTTCCAGAAAACATGTAATAGTTGATGATTTTATTTTTTTTCTGAAGATAAAGAAAAGCAGTTTATATAGCTACCCCTGAATTTAGAAAAAAAAGGGGTACATTTCCTCTTTTATGATGATACATAAATAAATATATCAATTAAAAAGCATACTGTTCATTTTTCAAAATTGCTTTGCTGACTCCATGGCTAATTCAGGCAGGTACTAAGAAGTCTACTATGATTTAAAATCTCAAGGAATGGTTTGCAAAAGTAAAACAAATGTTTACGTATTTCTTCAATGGTATACGTTCTATAAAGAGATCCCATCTTATTACTATGGTAATAAATTGGAAGCCACCAATTACCTTTTTAAGGCTGTGGTTATATACAGTTCACATATTGCTTAATGAAATTTCTCCATGTCAAAGAAAATAATGAATCCAAGAATTTTTTCCTCATTTCCTTATATGAAAATATCAAAGCATTAAAAAAACACCTATAAGTTCTCAATAAGTTGTAGAAGTGGACAGAAACAGTAATCCCGCTATTGTTTTAGAGTAAATGTCTCAGGCTGACATCACAGTCTAGGTATGTTTGATGTCATTACACACAATATTCTACACATGCTTAATCTTAGCTCTCAGACAAGCATATGAAGAACAGCCAGGAAACGGTGCATCACACTCTTCCAGCACAAGCTTGTCAGTTTGGTTGCAAATAATTTTATGGTGCAAGAATCTAATGTGCTAATAGACTGCTTATATTTATGTCATAATCAGTTTTCCAACTAGCCTAAACAAATCTATTTTCACCCAAGGGATTTTCCTAAGCGTTCACTTAAAGATTTATAAGAACTCAGGATTTGGGGGAAGAAAATACAAGGGGAATTGATTCCTTGCTCATTTTTGTGAAGGATAAATTCAGGGCTCCTGTTTGGAGTGGATGCCAAATTCTGTAGTGCTTTCTTTTCACTCTATTTTTCCTCTTTTTAAATTCACTCTCTGCCTTCCTTGTCTCTTCCTACAATCAAAAAGGATAAATTTAGAGAAGTTCATGTCAAGGCTGAATCATGTGAAAAGGGATAAGAGAAGCAGGACTATCACACTTCACCCATGAGTAGCAACGATAATTACCATCAGAAAACAATCTAGACACAGAATTCTCCCTATTAAAAGTATAATGTATTCGAATATTTATGGTCTAAAAGACTACGAAGAACTAGCAAAAGTTTTAATTTTCCATATTCCTAACACATTATACTTCAATATTTTCAAAGCATTATAACTAAACAATTTTTCAAATTTTAGTTATGTAAAACAGGACAAAGTAATTATATGCATTTTAAATAATTTACATTTTTTCTAATGGCTGTTATAAAGATTAAACACATCTGGAAAATTCTAGCCTAGCACTAATTTTATGCACAATAGAATGTATTAATATCAATATTAATATTTTATTAAATAAATATATGTAAGTGGCTCTATCTTGGTTTCTATCTTTAAAATCAACAACTAATGATTAAGATTAGAGCCACATGTCCTAGGAAAGGTGATAAATCGCATTCTAAGGTCAAAGTAATTTTACTCTTTGGAGTGAATAATTCTATTTTTTTCTACTCTATATATTTTTAGGTGAGCAAATTTTGAATCCAGTTCAAATGGAGGTGTTCACTATGATAAAATCCTCCTGCATAGCCCTCATATTGAATTATAAGAAGGTTCAAATTGATGGCTTCTTTTGGTATACGAAGGAGGAGAGAAAGGGAGAAAATGGAAAAGGAAGGAGGAAAAGAGGGAGGGATAAAAGAGTGATAATGTGGTGGACATTGAGACTTGCCATCTGAATCCTTTGAAGGGAGATTTGTTGCCCCAGCTGTCTGGTCTTCCAGAATTTGCCTCCACTACAGAGAGCAAACTTGCCCAGGTCCCATATTTCCTAAGACTAGGACAGCCTACGTTCAATCATGGATCCAGGCAGAATTATGAAGGCCCAGCCCCTTAAGTCCAATATAGGTTAAGTTGGATGCCATGTATACATATGCACGCACACACATATATAAAATTGGGTTGGCCAAAACGCTCGTTCGGGTTTTCCATAAAAACTTATGGAAAACCCGAACGAACGTTTTGGCCAAAACCCAATATATTCCAGAGATCTCCAGGGTTGGCTTAAGCTTTTTTTGGACCTGCATCTCTGTTCAGTTTCTCCCTTTTCCCAGTCCTGTTTCCCATCCCACTTCCTTCCACAAGCAATGATCTCTAACAAAGACATTCCAAACTCCTACTCGGCATCTGCCTCCAGAAAACCCAACCTGAGACATTCAGAGAGAGAAAAGGAGAGAACAAAGGAATAAAAGATGGATAAAGAAAAAATAAACTCACATTTGTTGACTACTGAATATATTAGTGGCTAGTCATTGAGCTAATAATCATTTTACAGAAACATTTAAATATTTAACCTTCATGGGAACATTTAATGAGGAAATTATACTTATCCTCATTCTAAGCATGTAGAAACTGAGACTCAAAGAGCCTTAGCCTCTGTTTTGAAGTTGTGTAGGTACTGAATTGGACAGCTAAGACTCAAATGCAAGAGGTTTCAAATCCTTTCCACTACACCACAACTTTTTTTGTGCATCTGCTTTTTGTAACACCTATAAGTTCCT
This sequence comes from Pseudorca crassidens, assembly GCF_039906515.1. Lineage (NCBI taxonomy): Eukaryota > Metazoa > Chordata > Mammalia > Artiodactyla > Delphinidae > Pseudorca > Pseudorca crassidens. The sequence goes on along the minus strand of NC_090305.1, from coordinate 6,466,518 downwards.
CGAAATACATGATCTCAATTGAATCATGAAAATGCATACATTATATGCATTTTTAAATAGTGAAGCTGGTGTTACCTTGATACCAAGTACTGACAAAAATATTACAAGAAGAACATAAGCCAGTCTTATGATCATTGTTTTATATAGTCAACAGTCTCTTAAATTTATCACTGTTCATCTTCTGGTGTATTTTATTCCTCCGCTATTTGCATGTGTTCATCTGAGATGATTCTCCCTCCATCTGTAGAACTCCCTTTATTATTTCATGAAGTGTGGTTTTTCTGGTGACGAATAACCTCAGTTTTTACTTCTTTAAGCATTTATATTTCATTTTTGAAGACTATTTTCAATATGATAAAAGTCCTTGTTGGTATGTATTTTCCCCTTTATCTTAAAAATGTTATTCCATTGTAATCTAACTTCCATTTTGTTTGTTGAAAATCATTTTTCAGTCTTAGATTTTGCTCCTTTGAAATCACCAAGTAATGGCATTCTATAGGAAAAATTTTAGAGCCTCCAAATACTATTTACCTCCTCCAGATGGGATTAACTTTTCTTGTAGAAAACAGTTACTGTGGGAGCAGGTCATCTGATCCAACAAGGAATTGAGATGAACTGAGTCAGGCTTTAGGTACCTTTGAGGGCTGGTCTGTTTGTGGTTTGCCTTTATTCTTAAAGGGTAGTCCTTCAGGATTCCCAGCTAAAAATGTAAGGTTTTCCTTGGTAAACCCTGAGTTTAATTTCTTAGCCTCTCAGTAGCTGCTTTATTCATGGAATTTGAGATGCTCAAAATTAGGAATCACCTAATGCCTTGAGGAGAACACTTGGCAGAGAATTTTGGGTTCACTTAATCACATTTTCCTTCCCTCTATGTTTTGACCTCTCAAGTCCTGTCTGCCTTCTTTGCTTTCTGTTGCCTTAAAGCTGCCAGCTTTTAAGTTGTTTTCTGTGGGATATTTGATCTAATACAAGCTACTCCATTGTAGCCAGAAGATAGTCTCCATTTGTTTTCTCATTAGATCTTGTTAGAACAACGTTTGGTTATTTTGATGCCACTTTTTATTATATACAGCCATTTTGTATACAGAGTTAATATTTTATGTCACCGGCTGTACCAATATTTTTTTTCCTAGCTTATCTAGCTTTGGTTGATGACTCTACCTGTATATATCTTTCCACATGAGTTCCTCTAATGTTTTCTCAAAACTACAGTCTTTCTCTTACATTCTCTTTCCTTTTATTGCCTCTCTATTCTTTCAAGGAAACTGTCTCTATTCCTAAAAATTTTATTCAAGGAAAATTATGGCAAGGGTAGCTTGAGGTAGAGTAAAAGAAGGGCAAAAGTTCTTAGATTATTAAATATTTACAGATGTAAATGTTTAGACATAAATGGAAATGCATTGTGAGCAAAAAGGACTAGTGCTCCCCTAAATGGAGGTCAAGTTATATGAGATTTTTCTCTCAAGCAAACGCACATGAGATAATACCTGGGTGTGTTGTAGGTTATAGTTAGAAGGTTCAGGCCATCATGTTGATCATGAAGAAACTATATTGTTGTAGAAAACTCTGTGTTAAAACAAACTGATCACATACATGAGACACAGTAACTTGGCACTTTTTCTTTCCAGGTGAGACCAACTCTTGTATATATATTTCTAGTTTATATTCAAGCTTTGACTTTCAGAAGTTTACATGTTAAAAGTCCTATATACTATGTTTCTTCCCCTTAGAAAATTTTTTCTTACTCCTACTTCCCTGAAAGTAACATAAATCACCAACTTGTTTGAATAATAAACAAATAAAATGGTATATAATTTATCATTCCCTTCCTGGAAACTTGAATCTTATTACTCTGAATGCAGAGATAAAATCTAATATTATCAATACATACTGAGCAACCTTGGCTTTTTCAATCTGTTTGCATTTGTAATGTAATATTTCTTCAGAATTATTCCTTTAAATAGTCAAACTTATCTCTATCTCCATATGGTGATGTGTAGCTCGATATTTTAAAGAAAATGAAATGCTGGATGAGTCTCTCTGCTAGCATTCCTGAGCTCACTAATGCATTTATTTCTTCTACCTCTTTAAAGAGAGTATAGTATGGGGGCTTCCCTGGTGGCGCAGTGGTTGAGAGTCCACCTGCTGATGCAGGGGACACGGATTCGTTTCCTGGTCCGGGAAGATCCCACATGCCGCGGAGCGGCTGGGCCCATGAGCCATGGCTACTGAGCCTGCGCGTCTGGAGCCTGTGCTCCGCAGTGGGAGAGGCCACAACAGTGAGAGGCCCGCGTACCGCAAAAAAAAAAAAAAAAAAAGAGAGACTATGGCATGTCACAAACTAGTTTCTGCATTATTACATTTCTATAAGTGATAGAAATTAAAGGTTAACATTTGAAAACTATCACATAGCCACCAATCCTAAGCATTTTAAGTCAACACTTTTCCTACAAAACAAGATCAAAAAAGGAATTCATAATTAACATAAAAAAGGTGATGCAATGTATCCCTAGTTTGAATATAGGGATAATAGAATTACAGTCAACTATCTCCACTTCTTCTATCATTTTACTTAATGGTATCATGATTGACATATGAATAAGACCTAAGAATCATTAAGTGAAAATGTTCTGAATTCACATGTGAGAAAATGTGGTTAGATAATATTATACAGCTAGGTATATTTGAAAAGTAGACTTCTTGAAAGGAAAGTGGTGTTCCTGGCTGCTGAAAGACAGAGTGGAAAACCTAGGGCAAAAGAGAGCTCAGTTGGATTTAACAGACTCTTTAAGAGCACAGGGTCATATCCAAAAAATCATTGCTAAGACCAATGTGAAGGAGCTTTTTCCCTATGTTTTCTCCTAGGAGTTTTATTATTTCAGGTATCACATTAAGTCTTTAAACCTTTTCAAGTTAATTTTTGTGTATGATGTAAGATAAGCGTCCAGTTTCATTCTTTTGCATATGGATATCCAGTTTTTCCACCACCATTTATTAAAGAGACCATCCTTTTCCCATTGTTTACTCTTGGTGACCGTATCAAGGATAAGTTGACTGCATATGTGAGTTTACTTCTGGGCTCTGTATTCTCTTCCATTGGTCTATGTGTCTGTTTTTATGCCACTACCAGATTGTTTTGATTACTATAGCTTTTAGTATAGCTTGAAATAAAGACATGTGATGCCTTCAGATCTGTTCTTTCTCAAAATTATTTTGGCTATCTTGGATCTTTCAAGCTACAGTACTAATTTTAGTATTTTTTTTTCTTTTTCTGTGAAAAGTGTGATTGAAGCTTTTATAAGGATTGTACTGGATATGTAGATCACTTTGGGTAGTATGAACATTTTAACAATATTAATTTTTCCAACCCATGTACATGGGACACCTTTCTATTTATTTGTGTCTTCTTTAATACCTTTGATTAGTGTCCTATAGTTTTCAGTGTACAGATCTCAAAGGACTTTTGAATTATTTCTGTTTGATTTTTATCTTTTTCATTTATGTTATTCATTTAATTTGATTTTAATAAATGTCCTTATTCTCTTTTTCTTAAGTTTTATTAGCTAATTGCATTTATGTATTGATTTTTAATATTTATCTCTCTTGACCTAACTTTCAAATGTAGTAAGGAAAAAGAAAAAGATGAAGACACACCTATGAATATTATTTATTTCTTTTGTAAGGGATATAGAAAGTGTTTCATCTCTGCCATTTATCTGTTCCAGTCCTACCAACACGAATGTCAACTACAGATTCAAGGTGTCAGTGATGAACCAAAAGTCTGGTTCTGTTTTTTAGCTCCAAATTCATCCAGGACAGTAACGAGGCTGCCCTCATGTAATGCCGCAGAAATCTTTTAATGATCAAGGCTTTTCTGTTCCCAAAACCCCAATCTCTTTAGAAATAAATTTAAGATTAAAAATTCCTGGATCTAGCCAAAAGTCCCTAATATAGACCAAGCTGTGCTTACAAATGAAGGAAATAAGATAGAGGCGCCATGGAGGGAGGGTTTCTTTGTGTAATCACACAGATCGAGGCTTAGTAAACAGACAGGCGTTTCTGAATTTTGCACTACGGTTTTTATTTTTAGAGAAAGGGTCCACAAGATTGTTTTAAATCTCTATAATATAATTAGCCCACCTTTTGTCTGTGAAAATTGTGTCATCTTCCATCAAGACAAATGTGCAGAAGGGATCTCCCTACACTGTTCCTCAATCCTGAGAACGTGGTGGAATTAGTAATGTAGTCAATAGGCATATTAGGATGGGAGTTATATTTTTGCTGGCTTCTCTGTAAATATAAAGGAAAAAAAAGCTCATTTTGGTCAGCTAGGGTTTGACGTAGATTTCCCCAGGAAAAGCCTCTGTCCTCTTTTTATTTTTTGCGGTACGCGGGCCTCTCACTGTTGTGGCCTCTCCCGTTGCGGAGCACAGGCTCCGGACGCGCAGGCTCAGCGGCCATGGCTCACGGGTCCAGCCGCTCCGTGGCATGTGGGATCTTCCCGGACCGGGGCACGAACCCATGTCCCCTGCATCGGCAGGCGGACTCTCAACCACTGCGCCACCAGGGAAGCCCCTGTCCTTACTCTTAATGTCGATTTTGTGGTGTGTGGCTACTATCCACAGGCGGCTGACTCCATGTAGAGTCCTTTTGCCACTCAGGTCGACACACGGCTGAGATGAGAAAACAGACTTGAGATTTTGAGTGGATAGCTGAAACCTGACCACTAAACCACATTGCCACTCCACTCCCCAACCAGAAGCTTGCTCCACTGTTTTATTATAAGGTTTGTTGTTGCAGTTGTTGTTGTCGTATTTTATCACCATTTGATTTTAGTGTAAAAATCAGGAGATCTAATTTATATCCTAGATCTTGAAACTAACCACTTTAAGTCTTCTCATTTGTAACATATGGGTCTTAAAGTAGATAACACAAAAATAAAACAAAACAAAAAGTGAATGATAAAATATCCCTTCCAGATCTAAGCTTCTGTTATTGATGATGTGTTCTCATCATTCCCATCATTGAATAACATACATGTTGGATGTCTCTTATGAGCAAGAAAATATCTGATGTGCAAAAAAGTATAACGCATGGCCCCTGCCCTTTGGAGACTCAAAAACAACTATAGAAAACAAAACAAGTCATAAGCAAACCTGTATCTCTTAATATCAGTATGTGTTTTTGAACACTGGTAAAAAAAAGATCTCTGGCTCAAGATACGAAATATAAATGACGAGTCATTTTGCAAAAGCAAGCAAATGACAACTTTTGGTTAACTCAAAATTGCACATCAATTGCAGTTGGAAAGTGTATCGTCTTTCAAGCCTTCTTCCTTTTCCTATTGGTGCTTCCTAGAGTAATAAGATGACTGGGTCTCAGAATGTGGGTTTGCTGCAGGCAGCATCATGCATCAGACATTTTATAGTCCACCTATTTCCTGATCAAACGAGAAGTTCCAAACCCATTTTCACCAACATTTGCAGATGCTCTCCCCCTCCAAATGTCTTTTTAAGTATCCAGACACAGCAGTCTGGCTCTTTTTCTGGGTAGTGATCTCCTCTTCTGGCTACACGAATAGTTACATGCTCCAATAGATGAGATCTTCCAAAAACTTTACATTTGAAAATAAAAATATCATTTTCTATTTGGATCCACATGGCCTTGAAACGAAGATGATCATTCATGAGAGGTGCGATGAAACCCTCCATTTTGTTCACAGAGACCAAAGGATGGAGAGGAGGGAGCCTTGGATGAGGTTTCTGGGACCGTTTCAGGAGAGGAGTGCCATTGGCAACTGGAGGAAATATCTTTGTCTCAGTCATTACGCTGCCAGGAGTGCTGGAAACTCAGCTGCACACAGTGGGAGACGGGAGCTCTCAGAAGAGGCAGATGGCACGGCATGAGGAAGCTAGGAAGCAGAAGCTTCAACTTTCCTGGAACCATCCTCCTTTGTCACACGGCTCATGAGATTCTGAGTGTGCTTGTTCTTTCCTGCAGTTGAAAGCACAGAGTAATTGCCAAGAGAGGAGCCCCAAGCCTTCCCCCAGATACCCTTCCGACCTTGTCCCTCAAGCGCCACAAGAGCAGGGTCAGAGAGAAGTGTCAGTGTGGTATTTGAAGTCAGTGTCTGGCCAGCTAGCTGAGGGAGCCTCAACTTCGTTAAAGAAAACAAATATTTTCTTCTTTCTCCTGCGTATTTTCTGCTGGTTTAGACTCACACATGCATACACACACTGTTGCCAAGAATAAGGGGGAATTATATTTCCCACCATTTCTAATCATCTTGAGTGGAACCAATTTATTTTGTGTTGAATGGGGGTGCTCATAAGCGAAAAGGTAGCCCTGGGACTGGATTGAGATATGAAGGGAAATTGAAGCACAGTAAAGCTCCACTCAGGATGGTTTGCACCAGATCCATAATCACCACATAAGATGGTCTTATGTAGACAGGTGCAGGTAATTAAGCAACACATTGACAATTTTTCAGTCCCTTAGCCATTTCCAGGGGTTCTGGGATAATGCCATGCTCTCCAGACAAGCCGTTCGAGATGGCATCAGGAACGAAGAACTTCCTTCCACTCCACTGTCCAGTCTCATAAGAAACAATTCAAATTTAATTTTGTCCTTTTAACTGAGAGTAAAATTAATCTATTAATCTGTTGGGCTGGCTACCTTCTGAAGTACATTCTCTGTAACACATAATGTATCAAGTTAAATTTAGAGTTACACAGATCATTAAGGATTCAAATTTTAAAACTTCTTGGCACATGGAATTTGCAAATAAAAGTATGGTGCACTAATAAATTGACAAAATTAGATGTGAAAAATGATGTTGAAAATATAATCATACCCATCCATATATTGTGTACCTTGATTTCATTTAAGCCACCTAGTAATTCTTGAGGTAGGCACTCCCTCTATTTTATAGATGAGGCAGCTTAGAGAGATTAAGAACACTTCTAAGGCCCCGAAGCTAGATGGCATGATATTTGGGTCTAGGTATATCTCAGCACTAGTTTTGGTTGTTAAGAATAGCTAAATTGCACATCAGTTGAGTAGTTTGTGTCTTTAGAAACCAGTTGGGAAGTCATAGCAAATCAGTAATTGTATCTCAACCTACAACAGAATTTTTCCAGTTTTTCATTAACAGTATAAGCCTGATATTGAAGTTATAAAATGATACTGTTACAAGCATATTGATTAATTAAGGCAGGCCTTGATTAATCAATATGCTTGTAACAGTATCATTTTATAACTTCAATATCAGGCTAAAGTTTCAGTAAAGAACAAAGATATACTATCTTAGAATCTTGGTTCCTTCTGCAGACTTCTAGTAGGAATTGCCTGAAGGGTATTTGTTATGCGCTGAATTGTGTCCCCCAGAATTGTTATGCTGAAGTCTTAACCCCGAGGACTCCTTCAGAATATGACTGTATCTGGAGATTGGCCTTTTAAGAGGTTATTAACTTAAAATAAGGCCGTTAAGGTGGACTGTAATCTAATCTGACTGGTATACTTAGGAGAAGAGGAGGTTAGGTGAGAGACACACACTCAGGAAAGACCATGTGAGGGCAGCCTCACATGCAGAGAGAGGCCTCAGCACAAAGCTGCCCTATCAACACTTTGATCTTGGACTTCTAGCCTCCAGAACTGTGAGAGAATCCATTTCTGTGGTTTAAGCTGCCTGCTCTTTGGTACTTTGTTATGACAGCCCTTTCAAATTCATTCAGTATTTTATGCCCATATTTATGAAATTCAAAAGCACAAACTCTCACTGACAAACTAGCAAGGATATAATGCAATTTAGAGATAATAAAACAGAAAGATTCTTTTTAAGGATTTAAAATATAAAAATGACCCAATTAATACATCTTCAAATATTGATTTCCCACTTATAAACATGAAAGCAAATTCAGCTTTGGCCAATTCCATTATAGACGGAACCACCAAGGACAGTAGATAATTGTTTTGGACACATGTGGTGATGAGGCCTTTGTTCATTATTATATCTTGTTTGGATCTCTAAAGCCATGTAGTATAAAATAATAGCATACAAAACAGGAAATTAATTGGAAAACCAGGGCTATATTTTGCCTGTGCCAGTATCTTGCTATATGTCATTGGAGAAATTCAGTTAACCTCTTTGGGCCTCGGTTTCTTTACCTCCAAAGTGAGGGGGTTGAACTAAATGAGGCTTGAGATTCCTTCTCACATTAGTGTTTATATTTATGACTGAACAAAGCAGCAACTGTGCAAAAGGAATTTCTGAAGGAAAAAAATGCATATTTTTCCTGGATAATATAATATTATATACCTTACTCTAGATTCATTCTAGAGAAAATAAATGAAATTGCTATGATGAGGATACTCTCATTTCATAAAAATGAAGAGTAAAAATGGCTTTCAATGAGGAAAAAAAATCATTTGTAGGGAAAAAAAAGACCTAATTTTGAAAGTGTTCAAATACTGAAATAGACTACAAAGCAACATTAAATGACTTTCTTCCTTGGATATCTTTTAAAGTAATTATTTATTCATTTGTTCTTTTAATAAATATATCAACTACTTATTATATGTCAGGCAGTTTGTTAGCTGCTAGGTATAAATTCGTGAGCAAAAATAGAAACAAACTCCTGCCATGACAGTTCTATAAAAGAGAAAATAGTTATCAAATTAACATAAACACAAAAGTAAAATTACTTGAAGCAAATGTATCTGGGACTGTGAGAACTTGTAACAGGGAACTTGAGATAGAAAGTCTGGGAAGGCTTCCCCGAGGAAGTAGCCTTTGAGCTATTTGAGCTGCTATCTGACAGAAGCACCAAGATACCACTAGTCTCCTTACCCATATAAGCTTCACTTTTTTCTTACCAACAGAATCCTGAATTTTTTTTTTTTCTTTTCACTGGCCATCAGTGTGGTCAGCTGAATGACTAACCTCTAGCCTCTGTTGCAACTAGGGGTACCTATGTGACACAATTTCTTGTACATGAGAAATAATCAGAACACTGTTAATGATTTCTCTGAAAATTTTATGTTTCTAATAGAAGTGCTGCACTTGTATCTTTGCCACTTACTTTTTCTTACTAACTGGAAGAGAGATGCAACATTTGGAGATACAACAGCCATCTTGTGACCATGAAGAACAAAGTCAGAGACAGGTTGTCTAGTAGGTCAGATCTGTAAAAGTGCTTCCCCTGGCTGATTCATTGAAACTGTCCACATACAGCTGGATATTTTCAGTTGGACCACTCTATAGTATGGATGTATTTGTCTGCTCCCACAGGTGTGGTTATTCACTTATCAAGTGTCAGTTATATTTTCTCTTAAGCCTGTTGTCAGATGTACTTGGTATTGTAGTTATTTAATTGCATACTATGTAAAACAATAAAACAAGAGTGTCAAAACAAGCTTTTTGTTTTATAAAAAGTAAGTTAAATGTTTTAAAAATGCATGATTGAGAGTTACTAAAAATGGCACAATGGGTTTGGGCAAAGCATTATTTAAAATTAGGAAAAGCATCATAAAATCCAAGAAAGACTTTGCACTCAAATTGTTGTACAATTACTATACAAGAGTCTTCATGCTCTCCATTGCTCCAATTTAGACAAAAACTGGGAATTGCGAAGGACACAACATGAGTGTGGTTTTTGGTCAAAAGGCCTCAGGAAAATATGAGAAACTTTAATTAACCGACTGATACTCAGAGAAAGATCATAGTGAAAGATGAGTGAAAACAAAATGTGTATTTATATGCTTTAGGTTCAACGGTGAAGCTTAATGTATGTATGTTTTCATTTTCCAAGATTTCCTGTCTTAAGTGACTTTTTCCATTAACTAATCAGCTTCTTATGGTGTGATGGAACAAGATATCCAGTGATCTTCTATTAGACTGTTTAAGCAGCATTTACCCCATTTTAAGCCTGAAAATTTTAACAGACGATGACTAAATCAAATCAGGTCCCTTGGTTCAATACGCTAGTTATTTATGGATGCAAACTATGATTTAAGGTGCTTCTCGCTTCATTTCCATTGTTCGATCCCTGACCATCATTTTGTCTAAAAAAACAGTGATACATCAATCACAACAGAAATTTTGTGAGCATTAACTCACATTGGCTATATTCTCTCATTATGTAAGATATTCCCTGAATGTAAATTAGGCCCATGAGGAAATGTGCCAAAAGGATATCATTTAGTGTCCTAAACAAATAATTTATACAGCCATACAAACACAGAGTTGCTCCCACGCACCGAATGTCACCCTAAAGGACTGGAAGAGTGAATTCGCTTCCAAAATGCCAAACTGATATAAACTAGTTTTCTTATTTGATACATACTTTCTACAGGAAAACAAAATGGCAACTTGCCAAACAAACGAACAAAAGCCCCAAACCTGCCTGATCATACAGGTCCTTAACAGCTGAGTTTTGGCAATTGAGTGCAAGGGCTGTTGCCTCACAGCTGCAGAGCAATGCCATGGTCTATGAATTCAACTTCAGCTGCAAAATGGCTGCCACTCACGACGCCTGTGTAGAAGTCCTTCCCATCGTGGTTTACTGTGCTAATGTTGGGTCCAGGGACCATCAGGTAATTCATTTGCCTACAGTTGTCCGAAAATTTTGCACCACTCCAGGTACTGTCATGTAATCAGATGAATATACCTGGCCAAGGCAGACTTCTGCCATGTTATGCTCACAACATGCTGGTGGAATATATTCATCTTCTGAGTGAATCTGTGGAAGATGTTAACAGTGTTGTGTGTGTGCTTTTTAATCCAGATATGACTGTGCTCTTCTGGGCAGCTCCAGTCCTCAAATAGCAGTAGCCAAATCTATAAAAACTAAATGTACACCATAAGATTCTAATGAGCAGTAGAGACTTGGGGTCTTGCCGTACATAATGCTGAATGCGAGTGTGTGTCCACACATGGGTTTGTATTGGAAAGAATTTTCCACATTTTTGTCCCTTTTTCTAAACATGTGGCCATCCTCTGTGTATTGCCATGCCAACGCATGAACTGATAATATGGGTCTTTAAAAGGAGAATTTTTTTTTAACTTACATATTGTAAATTAACACTTGGCAGACAGTGTAAATACAAATTGTAGTTCTAACTATGAGTGATTACATTTCGGTTCCATGTGAAACTTTGTACAATGGCCACATAAAATTATGTGGAAAACTTTTAGTCAGTCTCCTTCCTGGAATTTATATGCTGAGAAATTTCATTTTCTCTTGAAGCTCATATAGAAAGTGGTCTAAACATAAGTGTCTTAAAATCTTTGAGGTTGAAGAACATGAATTAGTAAGATCTATTTCTTGCAGAAATAACTTTTTAAATGTAATTGTGGATTTTTATACATCATACTTAACATTTATCCCTAACATTTTATTTTATTTTTTGACTGTAATGTTGTTTTTATTTTAAAATTTTTTATTGAACTATAGTTAATTTACAGTTATGTCACTAACATTTTTAGACTCATAAATTGAATCAGTATCCCTGTAGTATATTTGTATAGACATCTTAGATATATAGATAAATACATATGGATATAACAGTCCAATTACCTGAGTAGTACAAGTTTTTATTATGTCCAAAAGAATATAGACATTATCAAACACTGGTTGTGTCAGTGGAATTTGGTACAATATTTTTTTGGAGGAAATATGTATTAAAACCAATATGAATGTACAAGTATAGTTTTCTCATGCCCAAGAACCACATATGAAAGAAGACAACATAAAAACCTTTGCAAAGAAAATAGTTCATACATCATGAAACAATTTTCAAAAATGTAGTGTCATTATAATGCTCTAACACAAAAAAATTACCAAGCAAATTTTTAAGATAATTTTTTGAGAGTGCAAACTTACAAATAGCAATTAGTATTTTCTTATTTGGATCAAATTTTCTCCCAATTTCGTTGGAACATATAAAAATGCCTTTCAATGGGAAGAATAGCTGGAGTACCTATCACATGATGTGTCTTATAGCCAGTCTTTCATACTTAACTGGTTTTCAACATTTTAAAATCAATTATAATCATGGATTTGGTGTTTCTGTACCATTCTCGGTATGTAGATATTTTTAGCCAAATTTCCTTTGACCATGTTCATGAAAAATTTAAAAAGAAATGTGAAGTCTGTTTAGACTTTTACATCATAAAATGATGTAAAATAAATCATAATTAGTAAGGGTAAATGAGAGTTTCTTAAACCAAAAAAAAAATCCATTCTCAACTGTCATTCAATTTTTTCATCCCTGTATAAACAAATGAACACATTCATATACAGCTCATTTTTCCATTACCTTTTTTTGAAAAAAAATCTTTATTGGAGTATAAGTGCTTTACAATGGCGTGTTAGTTTCTGCTGTAAACATTACCTGTTTAATAGTAGTTTCTTTAAAAAAATTATTTAGCTGACATAGTCCTAATGAAATAGCATTTTTATTTGCCAACAAATAACATTTATTCATTTAACCAATTTATCATAAAGAGATACTGAGCTATATATAGTCCTATTAGTCACACAAAATATAAAAGAAGGAATCATGGTTCTATTATGAGGATCTTCAAATGGTTAAAAATGGAGAAGGTATTCAGAGACGCAACAAATGATTTCTTCACTTCTCCACCAACTATTGAGTCTCTTCACCATGACTCAAACACTGACTCCTGCAGTGCTGTGAGCAGCACCTCAACAATCCTAATCACAAACCTAACACCACTGTTAGCTTACGCATACGCACGTGTGTGCACACGTGCATATATGCATCGTGTGTTTAAATCACCTGTGCATATATGTACATTTATTGATAAATTACTCTGTGCTAGCTAGACATTTTATTAAGTGCTGTCCTATACAGTATCCCCTTTAATCATTACACAACATACGAGAAAATTATAGCTCACAAGAGCTAAGTAATTTGGCAAACGCTGGATTTTGAACTTAGATCAAATTTCAAGACTATGGTTTAGTATCTATGCTACAGTAAATAATGGTCGATCACACGCAATTTGCTTTATAAATAAATATTCACATAAAAGAAAACATTCACTCGCAAGAAACAACTGTCATGTCTATGGAGGGGTAAGAAGAAGGAAGCTGCATTGAAATTATCTTTAGTAATGCTACAATTGAGAAACTTCATAACACTTAACAAGAGAGTAGGATTGGCCAGTTTTATAATTTTAGCTCTATTGCCAACATATGAGATCATGTATCCTACAAGCTCTGATGATGACAGTTAAGGCTAGGTGGGAAAATATCCATGATGGCTCTAAGTTTTCTTTTCCATCTGGCTCTAAAAATCTAAGAGCTCAAAGGCTGTTACGGAGCTTCTCAGCAGCACAGTAAAGAAATTATTTAGAAAAGGCAGAAAAAAACATAAGTATTTTATGTAAAATATTTTCTACTGTCTATAAAGTAAGAAACACCATGGAGATGTACAAGGCAGATTATACTCAAATAAACACACAATAGAACAGGAGGAATTGGTCATTCTCCTTAATACAATGGCAGAGTTGAGACATAGATACTCCCATCTTTTCTGACCCTTAAACCACCTTTACCCTTTAAAAGAACTTCTTAAACAGAACATATTTTGTTTGGAAGCAAACCTCAAGGAGAAATGACTGGTTAGAAAGCCCTGATCTCCGGATGAAGCCTTGGGATGGTTCGCCACAGTGAGTGGATTTACAGGCTGTAGTGACAGACATTCACACTATACTTTATATTCTTTCCACTACCACATACATCATGTCTACAGAGAATTACAAGTTCATTTTAACAAAAGAAAGAACTCATACTCTTTTAATCACATTAATATTGGCTTTTATTCATGCTAGACTATGCCTCTCAGGAAAAGCTTTTGTATCTATCAGATCTTAAATGACCACCAGATGAGGAAAGAGGATTGAAAGTCAGAATCAGTGGATCTCTTTTTATTAAGAATATCAGTAAATATTCAAAGCGAATGAGTTCACATTAGGCAGAAGGCCTAATTCCAAGCGTTCATGTTCACCAAAGTCCCAAAGAAATATTTCCTCTCAAATTTTGGGAAGAATGTTTTAACAGACCATGACATTTCTGACCCTGGGTTTATATTTATGATCACCACTGTTTTCTTTTAACTGTACTCTTGTTCAAAAAATGTATAAGCATCAGGGCAAAAATCATCAAATGTCTTCAAAGTTATTTTGACTTATAATCAGACTCTTATGGGAAATTTTAATTTTTACCCAAATTAGTGTTCCTCCTACTAATGAGTTGGCCCTCTCTGCAGATCTTTTAAAGAATGGAACTGTTGTGTGGTTCATTAGAGGAATGTGTGGATACATAAAAAGCTTTTAGGGGGCGGTGTTATAATTGGAAGAGTATATATTCACATGGAAATTATTTCCTGGATTAAAATTTTTAAAAGCTGGAAGATTGGCAATTCAAAATTTTATCTCTTGGTTTCTTAGAAAAGCTCCTTTATTTTCAAATCCACAAGCCAACACAAGTAGAATGAATCTATTTATTGCCTGGATGGCACAATCAAAATAACAGTGAACTCTGTTTTTGCCAATTGATGTGGAAAAACAATTGATATTGTGTAAAATATTAAAATATTGAAAAGAAGCTTTAAACAGGGAAAATGTGTGTTAGAATTGATAAAGGACCAATCCCTAAAATGAGACTGATTGAAATTCTGAGTTTGTGAATTTTATCATGAAGTTGTATTGAATCCATAATAGACTCTTCTTTAAATCCTTTGAATTCTTGCATGTCAGTGTCTTCAAACGTGTAATGTTAACCTATGCAAGACATTAATAATGGCATTAATTTTTAATTGCATTAGGTACAAGCACATTAGCGCATTTGTTCTCCTCAAGTGTCCTTTGATGTACACAGGTTATAATAAAATTTTAAAAGTAAGGAAACTGAGAACCAGAAATGAAAAGGAATTTCCCAGTGAAGCATACAGAAAGTGGCAGAGCTAGGTGGAAACCAAGATAGCCTGACGCTGAAGTCCAGTGTCCTAGTTAAATCATATTGCAGAACTGTTAAGATCTAATATTGCTTATTGAGTAATGAAACTATTATCCCATACTATAAGCCTAGTACCAGCTATCAGTTGTTACCTTTATCAGTTGTTACTGTGGGTTATTGGTTATCTCCTTTAGTTAGCAGTTGTTGTCAGTTATCTACTTTAACAAGAAAACATGAGAATACAGTTATTGAAAAAATGCATAGATAAGTGTAAAAATACTAATATTTGTCAGTTGTTTCAATATTTTCCATCAAAATTAGAATGTTAATTTAAATAGTCTTCCAAGGTAGCATGCTAAGAACTATTTGGAAAGTAGTAACAATGTAAATTTACCTTTTATTCTTTGTCTCAAATTATTCTCTGATAAAGTACAATATAACTCAGTGACCAAAAGGGATAAGCAGTGGCAGCAGCACAAGAGCAAAGGTTCGGAATTGTACATGGATTTAATAATCAAACTTGAATAATGAAAATCTGAAAATGCATAAGAATGTCTATAATTTGTAATTGCCATTCAATTCCTGCAAGAAGTAATTCTCATTAGCACAGTAGCTTTATTTTAGAGCATTTGAAGTAACATTGTAAAACTGTTGTGTATGGAGGGAAGAAGGAATACGGATAATCAGAGGTCGGTATGGAAGAAGGCTTATATAAAATGATGGAATCCAAATAAAATAAACAAGCCATCAAAAACAAGAATCCAGCACCTCCCACCTGATAAAACACCATTGTTTTGGGTCTAGCATCATGCCAAGTTTTTGTATCACATTTAATGTTCCCGTAGAAACTCAGTACATTGAAGAATAAAGGAACTTTGAACAAGGGGATAAACAAGATTCTAAAATACTGACAGGGGCTTCCCTGGTGCTGCAGTGGTTGAGAATCCACCTGCCAATGCAGGGGACACGGGTTCGATCCCTGGTCCAAGAAGATCCCACATGCCATGAAGCAACTAAGCCCATGAGCCACAGCTACTGAGCCTGTGCTCTAGAGCCCACGAGCCACAAATACTGAGGCCACGAGCCACAACTACTGAAGCCCGTGCACCTAGAGCCCATGCTCTGCAACAAGAGAAGCCACCACAATGAGAAGCCCACGCACCACAACGAAGAGTAGCCCCCGCTTACCACAACTAGAGAAAGCCCGTGCGCAGCAATGAAGACCCAACGCAGCCCAAAATAAATAAATAAAATAAATTTTAAAAATAAATAAATAAAATAAAATACTGACAAGGCCAGAATAAAGTCATATCTTGATATCTTACAAGTCCAGACTCAGTACTACATATCAAAGTGATTTGGCATTTTTTAACTAATTAGTTTAGTTAGTTGATTGGCCATTTGGGGGAGAATTGTTTATTTCTGTTATCTCATATATCATCTCATCTTCTCCTAAAACAGAGAATTTTCAGAATTCCACAACTGGCAATAAGCTGAAAACTTTTTATTTTGTTTTTGCTAATGACAGTTCCACCCCCACTTAGGAGGCAGAGAGCCATACCTACATGTCATTCTCACTTACAGTGTCACTTGGCAAAAGCCATCAATCTCTTAGTAAGAGGCAGGAAACCTCTTGCCCAGGGTCCACTGATACAATAATACAAGAGGGAATGCTGAGAAAGCATCATTCTTGACGTTCAGCCACAAACGCATACCTACAACTTGGGCTTGTTTAGGAAAACTGAGAACCACCCCTGCCCCACCGTGAGGCTTTCACTGAGTAACAAATAACAGTAATTTGCCATTTGTGGAGAGACAAGAGAACCCTTCTTAGGATTCTCTTAGGGAACCTACACTTAGGAATGTGTAGGGCCTACTGAAAGCTACATGTAGGGGAGGAATTTTTAGAAAAGCTCTTTGGCACTCCAGCTCTTACCGTAAGCACAAGGCAGTGGCAGTGCTCCCCAGGAAGTATTTGAGCCTGTGGTGCACTGAAAGTAACAAGAACAGCAGAACCCCAACTCACCCCAACAGCTGACCCTATTGACTCCATCCTATACAATAATGGTCTTATGGGGGAAGAGTCATACCTATTTCCAGGCATAAATATGCTTTAGTCTCTGTGCTGCTCTTCTACCAAAATGTCTGGCATTCAGTCAAAAATTACAAGGCACCAAAAAAAGTGAGAATAAAAGAAAGACCCATTGACAAAAGATGAAAACATCAACCAAACTAGATTCAGAGGTGGGAACTATCATAAGGATTTTTAAGTGACTCTATTAATATGAAAAAGCATCCTGCAGAAAAGGTAAATAGCATTGTATTAGTAAGCGTTCTCCAGAGTAACAAACAATAGGAAATATCTATATCATCTATATCTATATCTGTATCTATATCATCTATATTTATATCTGTACCTATATCTGTATCTATATCTATATCATCTATATTTGTATCTATATCTATATCATCTATATCTATATCTCCTAAGGACTGGCTCACACAGTTGCAGGACTGGCAAGTCCAAAATCTGCAGGGCAGGCTGGCGGGCTGACATTCTGGTAGGAGTTAATGTTGCAGTCTTGAGTCCAAAGGTATCTAGAGACAGACTCTGTTCGTCTTCACGAAACCTCAGTCTTCTCTCTGAAGGCCTTCCACTAGTTGCATGTGACCCACCCATATTATGGAGGATGATCTACTTTCCTAAAAGTGTACTGATTTAAATGTTAGTCACATTTAAAAATTATATTCACAGCAACATTTACACTAGCGTTTGACCAAACTACTGGGTACCTAGACAAGTTGACACGTAAAATTAACCATCACAACTAGTAAACTTGATAATTTACTAGAGGATGAGTGTGGACTAGCATGAAAATGAAAACCTCCTGAGGCTGTAATCGCAGGGGGTCTCCATCCTTTCCTGGGCTCTCACTTCAGGAACTCCACCAGTTTCTTACTCTGGTGATCATGAGTAAGATGATCATGGAGTAAGATCAGTTTCTTACTCTCATGGTCCTGGCAAGGGGAAGAGAAAAGTAGCCATTGTGAATCCCTGCCAGAACCTTCTGCATAATAAAATCTTATTCTCCATGAAACTAATTCACTGGATGGCAATGCCTAGTTCTTGTCCCACCTGGGAGAAGAGAATTCCTCCCCACTCTAGCCCACAGCACCTTCCTATCTCATCTAAGGGGGGGAAATATTTTTTTAATTAAAAAAAAACAAAGCTAGTTAACAAGCAACTGAACTTCAAGGAAGTGGATTGGGACTGTTGCAGCCAAGGAAGGGAGTAGGGAGCAGAGGGAGGGGAGAAAAGCTATAACCTAGAGGAGGGACAGAAACACTTGTGAAAGCCATACCTCTGAGACGCAGTCCCACTGAAAGACTAAAACTTAATCAGAAGATGAGGGAACTTTTTTCCTTTCCCACACGCTACCACCACGCCAAGACTCCAGCATAATAACAGCCGTGGATTACAGCTGACAGGGCTGCAAGACAGACTCTCTGTAAGGAACAGTTTAATAAGAAGTCCCAAAGCCAAGAAAAGAGACAAAAACGAGGATGCCAGAGGAGTTTGAAGCCACAGGTAATTACAATACAAACATTAAACACAGCCCAACTGCTAGCTAGATTAACATAAATACTCACACTGAGGGCTTCTGACCTCAGAACCTATCATACAACATAAGTGACTTCCAACAAAATATTCCAAGGCATACGAGAGGCAAGGAAAAAGTGGTCTGAAGAGACAGAGCAATCATCAGAACTGCACTCAAATATGACACAGATGTTGGAATTATCAGACAAAGAAGTTAAAATAACTACGGTCAACATATTAAGGGGTCTAATGGAACAAGTAGACCACATGAAAGACCAAATGGGTAATGTCAGCGGCAAGATGGACATTATTAAACAAACAAACAAAAATTCAAAGGTAACACTAGAAATAAAAAGCACAGTAACAGGCATGAAGAAGGCCTTGGATGGCTCATCGGAGGATTTGACACAGCTAGGGGGAGGAAATCAGGGAAACTGAAAATGAGTCAAAAAAATTCCCAAACTTAAATGCAAAGAAGAGAAAGAAAGAAGAACAGAACACCTCAGAACTGTGGAACAATATCAAACAGTATAAAATACACATAATTAGAAAAATAGAAGGAGAAGAAAGAGTGAATGGGAGAGGAGAAATATTTGAAGTACTAATGACTGAAAAATACCCTAAATTAAGAGAGACACCAAACCACAAATCCTGGAAGCCAAGAAAACACCAAGATGTATCGTATTTAAATGAAAGAAAATCAAAGACAGAGAAAATTTTGAAGAAAACCAGAGGAGTGAAAAACCACCTTTACCTGTAGAGAAACAAGACTAAGAATATAGCTGATTTCTCAAGAGAAACCATGTAAGCAAGAAGAGAGTGGATGGAATCTTCAAATTGTTCAAGAAAATAGTTGCCAGTCTAGAATTACACAGATAATGAAGTTTAACCTTAAAAACTCAAAAAGAAATAAAGATTTTCTTAGACAAACCAAAAGTGAAGAAATTCATTTCCAGCAGACTTGCATTACAAGGAATGTTAAGAAAAGCTCTTCAGTCATAGAAAAAGTGAGGTAGGTCAGAAGCTTGTATTTATACAAAAAGAAGAAGCCAGAGAAGGATTAAACGGAAATAATAAGGTACCTGTACTATACCTAAAACAACATAGTTGTATTTGAAGGTAGACTCGGGTTATTTTAAAAGGTATATTATAAACTTAAGGACAGCAACTAAAAAATACTTTTTAAGATTTAACCAAATGCAATGAAAAAGAATGCATCACAGAACCAAAGAGCTGAGGGAAACACAGGAATGGTGAATACAAAGGAAAACAGAGGTAGCTACACCTATTACACAAACTGCTGACAACCCAAGTTAAAAGCTTGAAGTCAGCCAGAGGGAAAGATTCATTATATGCTGAGAAAGAAAGATAAAAATGACACGAGACTTCTTGACAGAAACTGCAAACGAGAAGACCATGGAGAGACATCTATAAAGTACTTGAAGAAACTTATCACCTAGAATTCTATACCCTTCAAAAATATCTTGCAAAAAATAATGTCTATACTTTTTTGGACAAACCAAAGCTGAAAGAATTTATTATCAGCAGTCCTGAAGTACAAGAAAGATTAAAATATGTTGTTTCGCTAGAAGGAAAATAATATCAAATAGACAGCTGGATCTGCAGAAAGGAATGAAGATATCTAGAAATTGTAAAATTATGGGTAAATATAGAAGCCAATGTTTAGTTACTTTTACTCTTTTTAAAATATTATTGTCTAAAAAATATAATAGCAAGAAAAATAGTAGCCATGTACACTGAAGTTTAAAACATATTAGAAGTAAAATATATAATCATAACAAAAATGATGCCAGGGAAAATGAAAGGACTGTTGTAGGATTCTTAAACTATAACAGTGTTTGCTCTTATTAGTATTTGATAGCAGCCTCTGATAAGTTAAAATGTATATTTTATTTTTTATTTTTTTTTTTTTTTTGCGGTACGCGGGCCTCTCACTGTTGTGGCCACTCCCGTTGTGGAGCACAGGCTCCGGACGCGCGGGCCCAGCGGCCATGGCTCACGGGCCCAGCCGCTCCACGGCATGTGGGATCCTCCCGGACCGGGGCACGAACCCGCGTCCCCTGCATCGGCAGGCGGACTCTCAACCACTGCGCCACCAGGGAAGCCCCTGTATATTTTAAACTCCAGAGCAATTGTGAAAAAATAAAATAAAGACGTATAGAAAGCAAACCACAGTGGAGATAAAAATAGAACCATAAAGATATTCTAATATTACAAAAGAAGAAAAGAAAGAAAGAATACCAAAAAGTAAGTAGTAAGGGGCTTCCCTGGTGGCGCAGTGGTTGAGAGTCCGCCTGCCGATGCAGGGGACATGGGTTCGTGCCTCGGTCCAGGAAGATCCCACATGCCGCCGAGCGGCTGGGCCCGTGAGCCATGGCCGCTGAGCCTGCGCGTCCGGAGCCTGTGCTCCGCAGCGGGAGGGGCCGCAGCAGTGAGAGGCCCACGTACAGCAAAAAAAAAAAAAAAAAAAAAAAAGTAAGTAGTAAGATGGTAAACTTAAGCCATGCATATATCAAAATTATGTTAAATATATACGATCTAGGCATTCCAATTAAAGGCAAAAAATATCAGATTGTATAAAAGCAGGAGCCAACCGTGAACTGTTATTTTAAACATATATTTTAAATTCATAGATATGATTAAAAAAGGATGGTAAAATAGCATTTCCTAAGGACTATCACAGGTCTTCTCACTTATTTACTGGCAAAATTAAAATGGTTCAGTTATCCATGTTTTTGATCAATAATCTGTGATGCTTTTGAAGTGATTAAATAAATAACATTTAACATTTAATCAAGTTATGGTTTTTAACATCAAATAAGATTTGTTAAGTGACCTTTACTTACATCATTAGTAGAAAAATATCTCTCTTCAGACTTTCAAGTAAGAGAACCCAAACAGGTTTTATTTAGTTCACACACATTCATAAATAAAAAATAAGTCCTTGAACTCCCAAAGACTTAGGGATATAAAACGGTAAACTGCACCCTAAGACAGGATATATATGAGCACAAAGGTTTTCATACGATAAGAAGCTATTATTTTCCTAATGTGAGAAAAATAGCAATGACAGCCATCAGAAGGACCTTATCTTTATTTGTATCTGATGATGTTATCCTATTGTTCAGTGTCTTTCATCAGGGCTATTGATGTACCGTTAATTAAGCTATGCATTTAAACTTCAGATAGGGAATGCGTAGGTGTATTCTTGGCAAAAATCTTGGGGATGTATGCCTGGCCATGACCTGAAGGGTTGCTAAGTAAGTGTCACAATAGTTTAAAACTGCTAAGAAGAGTGATGTATAAACAAAGCCCAAGTTCCAGTCATTATTATTAATAATTATAATTGTCATCATATCTGCCTCGAAGGCCCATTAAATTCCATGTGAGCAAAACATGTTTCCTAGAACCCCTTCCTCTTCTGTGTTAGTGACAGCACTCTTTACCCTGTTCCCCACACTAGCAAACTTCCCAGTTCCTTTTCTTTCAGGTCCCTCGTCTAATCTCTCATCAAGTTCTGTAGACCTGATTTTGTGTTTAATACTAGTATTATCCTCTTCATTGCTACTACTATTTACCCCAGTATTTGTCACCAAAGTATTGCAACATTTTTCTAATAGGTTCTTTTTGTTGCTATTGTTAACTCTGCCCTCTCCACAGCTGCCTGAATAAATGGTATTATATCACTCTTTTGCCTAAAATCCTTCCAAGTTTCCCCAGGATCTACAGGAGAAGTGCTAGCCAGTTACCTTGGTCCATGAGGTCCTGCATGATGTAACCCCTCTCTTTCTCTCCAGCTTCATCTCCAGCCACTCCCTGGCACAAACATATGTTTCAGAAACACTCACTACTTGTGTCCACACACACACACACACACACACACACACACACACACACTCTTTCATCACCGTTTCTTGCCTTTGTGGCTTTGCGTTCTGACCCCACTCCCTGGAATAAATAATCAACCAGCGCTCATTGTTTAGAACTCAGTTCAAGGTTACTGCTTTCAGAAGGCACACGCCATCTTCTCTCCCTGTCCCCTCTCTGTGCCGTCACAGTGCACGTATTTATCAAGCATTGTAATTAACCAGTTTACGCCTTTCTTTCTTATTAGAAGGCAAACACATTTAGGGCTGAAACTATGTCTTCATCTTTTTTACCAACAGCACTTATCTCAGTGCCTGACACATAGTAAACACTCAATAACTGTTAAATATTTGAATTTATGGGAAGTAAGATTTTCATTACTTAGGCAAGTGCATGGGATAACAGCCATATTGTTTTCATTATGTCAGTTTAAAAACATATCTGCAAATTCTTTGAAATTCCTTACAGAGAAATGTGGCCTCTGCCTCCACTTCGTGAAACTGGGCAGGGTTTTGTCACTGTTTCAATCAACAGAGTACAGCAGAAGTGATGCTCTGTGACTTGCAATGCTGAGGAACCAAGACACAACTTCCTGCTTCCTGGCATGCTTGCTCTTGAAGTCTTTACTGGCCAAGTAAGCAGTTTGACAGCCCTGAGGCTACCATGCTATTGGGGAAGCCAAATATAGCCCATGTGGAGACCATATGGATGGGTTCTGAGACTATGTAAAGAGACGGAAAGATGCTCAGACAGTCTCCAGCCATCCCAATCCCACCTCCATCACCTCTGTTCCAGCCACAGCTGCTCTGGCTGGTCCCTTCTAATATCACTTCTGAAACTTCTGACTTATAGAGATCGTGATAGATAAGAATGATTGTTGCTGTTTTAGGCCGGCCACTACATTTTTAGATGATTGGTTATACAGCAATAGAAAACTGGAACACTCTTTTTAAAGAGTAATTAAACATAATGGATTACAAAATTTAGAATTAATTATATATTCTTTTTAAATGAAATACTATTTAAAAATCAAATAAAAATACAGGCATACCTCAGAGATATTGCCAGTTCGGTTTCAGACCACTGCAATAAAGTGAGTATCACAATAAAGCAAGTCACAAATTTTTTGGTTTCTCAGTGCACATAAAAGTTATGTTTACACTCTACTGTAGTCCATTAGGTGTTCAATACTATTATGTCTTAGAAAACAATGTACACACCTTAATTAATACTTTGTGGCTAAAAAGTGCTAACCATTTTCTGAGCCTTCAGAGAGTCATAGCAGTAACATTAGAGATCACTGATCACCATAAAACAAATATAATAATAATGAAAAAGTTTGAAATATTGCACGAATTACCGAAAGGTGAAACAGATGCAAAGTGAGCAAATGCTTCTGGAAAACTGAGGCCAATAGACTTGCTCTGCACAGGGTCGCCGCAAACCTTCAATCTGTAAAAAAACACAGTATCTGCAAAGCTCAATAAAGCAGAGGGCAGTAAAACAAGGTCTGCCTGTAATTCTACAAACTTTAGAAAGAGCATTGTAAGAACTGCATAGAAAGAATGTTGAGCCCAACAGAGATTAGACATTGAAAGAGTGCTTAAGTAGATCAGAAAAAATAGAGCGAAAAAATATATACATAGTCGCTTCCCCAGACATCTGGGGAAGCTCGCATTTAATTTAAAAAAAAGATTATTAACAAAACAAGAGCATTTATCAACGTTGGTTTTGAAGGAATAAAGAAACCATATTTTCGTCCATGTTTTTCTCATTATGGTGCACTGGAATAGTCTGCTTCTTAAGTAATTGGCCACACAGTCTTCTGACTTGATTTATTATTCTGTCAAGTAGAGTTCTGTGATTCTTGAAAGCACTTTAGAAATCGCTCGAGGTTTTAAAATTCATAAAAATAAATGAATTAAGAACTAAGGATGAAGTGAAGTTCCTTTTGTACTTCACTTTCTGTATGATGATACCACTAGAAAAGCTATACAATTATATAATTATTTACATCCATGTGGTCCACTGTGTTGCACAAAGTGCTTTCATATATATTTGTTTTGTGTTTCTCATCTAGCCTTGCAGAAGTGGGAATTATTTCTATATTGCAAATGAGATAACTAAAGCTAAATGAATAATTACCCCATGCCTCTTCCCCCTACTTCTAGTGGAATTGAATATGCTTTAAGTCAGCAAATGTTGTTGTTTATTACATGTAAAACAGTGAGCTGAGTACTGCAGTATATGTAAAAGTGTATAAAACCCATTTTCTGGTTTCATGGAGCTTGTACTCTAACAGGGGGAGGCAGGGTGAAATAAATTGGCAAAAAATCTAATATTAACGCCAACTCTCAGGATTTTGGAGTTGAGGAAAGTCTCGTGCATTTGAAAGGCTCATAAAAAGCTATACTTAAATTGGCCTTTAAAATAGGTCATCTTATTTTCCTTAATAAAAATAAAACAGAAAAGTACAAAGGGTAATGCCCTTTTGTCCAAGTGTATAAAATTTTGTCCCATGAGGAGACTCAAGGAAGTAGAGTGGATTAGTAGTTCTTAGGTCAGAGACAAACACTGACCACTGGCCACATGGAAATCCTGGAATCTGATTCTTGGTTTGGTGCTCCAAGGATCAACAAGAGTGACGAGTCAGGCACATAAAGAACCAGGAGGGCATCAGATTGCAGCTGGAAATCTTACTATTCAGCCTGTCAACTTGTCATCATCTCTCCCAGTTTGGTCAGTTGTACATATGCCTTGAGAATTAATGTAAATATTCTAGACTAGAATCTAGGTTTACATTGATAATCTTTCTTCTGATTTTTAGTCTTCTTTGAAATATTGTGTTTTTCAGCTTCAGAAGACAAAGAAACTCCAGGGAGTGGCCTGCTGGCTGTGTCTGCATCTCTTGAAAATTGATTGACATTCAGAATCCAGGTGAGTTTCTTCCTTTGAATAAATCACCCTCTT
Organism: Pseudorca crassidens; assembly: GCF_039906515.1. Lineage (NCBI taxonomy): Eukaryota > Metazoa > Chordata > Mammalia > Artiodactyla > Delphinidae > Pseudorca > Pseudorca crassidens. The sequence goes on along the minus strand of NC_090305.1, from coordinate 6,441,075 downwards.
TCCCATATATTATGACCACAGCTGTCAGTGGTCTCCAAGTCCAGCTAGTTAGAAATGGGGCTTTTGAAGCCAAAGTCACAGGTTCACTTTCGTCAAGGACCAGTTAGCTTCGACCTGCTTCATCCCCGATATCTGAACCCACAATTGGGCTAGTTATTCCCCAGCCTCGAAGGGGAACTTGATACAACAGTGTGAATGGGCACATCCATCGCACCTGTAGACAGATGCAGATAAGCTAGAAGTCATACCCACGTGACTCAGTAACAGTGCATCAATCACAGATTCACAGAGCAGGGTCTGAGCCCCACAATTAACTGATTATGTAAGCTTGGATGAATTCATTAAACTCTCTGAATCTTCAGAAGGAACAAATGTCAACTGGTCTCTGGTCATCTGCACCGACACTTCAATCTCACATTTGCAAAACCACAGTTATTTCCTTCCCAGCATCTCGATCTAATCCCATTCTCACACTTCCTAAATGAGTGTCCAGGACCCGTCTCAATTCTGTCACCCTAGTCAGGAATCTAAGGGGTTTCCTAGTTTCTTCCCCTTGCCTTTGTGTTTAATGAATTTTAAAAAATGGTCTCCTAAAAATGTTTTATATATCCCCCCATCTCATCCCTATTCCCTCATCCTTGGCGCCACCCTTTCTGTTTCTGGTTTGAATCACTGGAATCAACCCCTCATTGTGTCCCTTCCTCTCGCCTCATCCCTCCTCATCCTAACCCTGCCCTCAGCCTTCCCTCGTGTAACCAGCAGAGCGCTGCCTCTCGATGCATATCTCATTATGTAACCATGAGGCTCAATATTTTCCACTATCCTGCCGGCAGCTTCGTGTTCCACGTCAAACTCTGCCCCTCACGGTGTTCTCTGTCCAATCTTTGCACTTGTTTTTTTGCCATTGCCTCTGCTCTTCCCTCTATGTGGAAAGCCCTCCTCCCTGCAGGACACCTGGGAGACTGCTTCACCCCAGGTCTCAGTTTACATGTCCCCATGTGCAAGGCTTTCTACACTCACTGGGTGAACTAAGGGGTTTTGGGGATGGTTGGGGTTTTTTCCCCAAGAAAACAAACCTTGTGAAAATTATTTATAATTTTGTAATTGTTTCTCCTGTTTTTCCCAACACATTCTAAAATCATGACGAAGACAGATTACCTCTTGATCACTATATTCCCCCGTATTTAGAATAGTGTCTGGCACAGAGGGACCACTAGGTAGGTAGGTCTAACCAACACGTGAAAGTGTGAATGCTAAACGGAAAAACATGTTGTCTAATGGCACCTGATGATTTGGCTGTACCTTTGGGCTGCAAGAGCCATAGAGGGTGGACATTCAGCAAGGCCAATCCAGAGCTATAGAGAAATGGAGGGTGGACATGAGCTAGAAAGTTACAGGGCACTGGGTGCTGAGTGGGAGAAGGGCCAAAATAGGAGCCCTCAGAATCAGGATGGGGGGTGGAGCTCAGAAAAAAACACTTTGAGGTTGTTTCCTGTGGAGTTCTGTTCTGTGTGATCATCTGCTAATACTCCCCATAAATCCGTAAGTCAGGAATGTGTGGGCACTCGGGTGTACGTGTGTGTGGGGGGGGATTATGTGTGTGTTTGAGAGAAAAAGAGGAGACAGAGACAGAGAAATATAGAGATAGAGATGAGAGAGAGAGAATGAGAGAATCTTAGGTGTACCTTTGAAAATAAGTAGGGCTTTGTTTCATGCTGGGTGGATGGGCTACAGCACCCAGACCATAATTTCACAGTTAGGTATCCAAGCAGCAGAGGAGACCCAGTGAATTCCTTGAGAAACCTTGGACATAGACTTTGGAATTAAGGGTTTGAGTCAGTCTTGGCTTAGTATTGAAGAGTAAGACTGCTTCTCATGTTGTCTCTGAGTGACAGTAGGAATGGAAACTTCATGCTTAATGTCAATTTTGTATTCTAATAAACACAACCTCCAACTCTGCTCTATCTTTTAATCTCCAAAGTCTGAACCCACTCCCTGTTATAAATTAGGGAGGTTCATCCACCCTCTCAGTTTCTGGGGGGGTTGAATAATATTCTGTGGTTCTGAATATCTGAATATTTCTACCTGAACCAATGAAGCAATCATAAAAACATATCCCTTGATGGATTAAGCCACTTCCTGGTACCTTCATGCAGTGTAAGTAATGCAATAGTCTTGTCTCTCATTGAAAGTCAGTCGTGTGTTCCTACATCCTTGGGAATCACTTCCCTGAAGAACACACATCACAGAGCATAACTCCACATTACCTTTGAGACCTGCTTTCAAGGGTTTTTTCTTCCTGAAGCCCACCCAGGTTTTCATTAACTCACATGACTTGTTGCCCTGTACTTGTATCAGAACTCTCGGGGAGCTTTATTATCCATTATATTGCTTCACTGCATGGACCAGGTACCTCCATCATTAAGCGGAAAGAAACAATAAGCACGGCACTCCTGGGCACAGCTTGGGTAGAAGGGCATTGTAAGCTGGGCGATGGCTTAATGGTCCACAAGGTGCAGAGGCTCTGCCAACTTTAACTGAGCCTCAGCTCTCCTTCCTTTGAGAGTGAAAGAAAAAAATAAAGTGCAACCCTGCCTCATCATTTAGGCATTCATTTCAGATGTGTTTACTGTAATTGTCTCTTCCCAGACCTCCCTGTTCATTCATACTTCCCCTGCTAGGAGAGGAACATGGTATTTTAGCTATTTGAATATTTTTGAAGAAATTGTATAAACATTGTTGCAAAATCATTTTGTTCTGTTCCCATTCAACTTTCAGAGAATTCACAAATTTGACTTACTGTTTTCTAGTGACATCACCTCTTGATAACTGCCCTGCCTTCCTCTCGCCATTCAAAAGAAGTAACAGGATCACCAGATATACCATGTAGTTAGTTCATGGTTATAAATAGGGTTTTCTTTCACCAATAAGAGCTAAACTTGCTTTAATCTAGCATCTGGAAACTAAAAATAAGTCACCCTTTTGCAATTCTCCCAAATACACTGATGTGTCCTCAGACTTTGATGTGAGAAGCCATCCAGCCATTCTTTTTTTTTCCTTGTCCATATGAATTAGATGTGTTTTTATTTACTTACTTATCTTAATAAATGTATATAGTGTTGCTGAGAGATGCTTCTAATATTAGTGACCACAAGTCTCTGGAAAATCAGGTGTTTCCTTACACAATTCAGTTTTGAGGCTTAATCAACACCTCATATTTATTTAGGGACCTTTATCTTTACCCAGTTTTTCTCATCTCACTGTGCTTCAGTTATGCATCCCAAATCAGACAGTCTCAAACCTGCATATTTTATTTATTTATATTTTTTAAACCTGCTTATTTTAATCACATCTTCACTTTTGGCTTTCTCTGGGCCTAGTGCATCTACATATCCATATTATAAACAGATGCAGAAGAAATTTTGAGTAAATTGAGAGACAAATCATGTTCCTGAATGGGGAGGCTAAAGACTAAGATGTCAATTTCTCATAAATCTATTGATAAGTTTGATATCATTCCAAATAAACTTTAAATATATATATATATATATATATTTGAGAACTTGAGAATTTAAGTTGATCTGCAAATAAAAGGTTTCGTCTAGGTAGGAAGACTCAAGAACTTTGGGAAAAAAAAAAAGTAATAAGGGGAGGCTTGTTTTTGCCAATAAATATACTACAAAAAAATTTTAAATGAGTAGTAGAAGAAAATAATTAATAAAACCTGATAGATATAAAATAGTATTTGATAAAGATAGTCACACAAGTAAATGAGAGAATAAAAAAAAAGGGTTAAGTGGTGCTGGGACAATTGGTAATATATTTGGAAAAGTAAAATAAAATCAGATCCTCAACTCATATCTTACACTAGCTTAAATTATATATGGAATAAAAAGATTACTGTAGGGCTTCCCTGGTGGTGCAGTGGTTGAGAGTCCGCCTGCCGATGCAGGGGACACGGGTTCGTGCCCCGGTCCGGGAAGATCCCACATGCCGTGGAGCGGCTGGGTCCGTGAGCCATGGCCATTGAGCCTGCGCGTCCGGAGCCTGTGCTCCGCAACGGGAGAGGCCACAACAGTGAGAGGCCCACATACCGCAAAAAAAAAAAAGATTACTGTAAAACTGTAAAACATAAAAAAAGAAGGGAATATAAGCAAATGATAAGGTGATTCTTCCTAAGCAAAAGAGAAGTGGAAAACTTCACAGTAAAGAAGAAAGAGATTAGACCACAAAATAATTTAGTTAAAACTTATATATGGATAAAAATTGGATAAATAAAATTAAATTTCAAATTGGGGAATTTAGTTGAGACAAACTTGTTAAAGTATTAATGGTTTCAATATACCATAAGTTAAAATAAATAAGATACTAATAATCTAATTGAGTAAAAAATGGTAAGATAACTTGAAGAGAAAATTCATAATAAAAATACAATAAAATTCTATTTTTCTTGCAATCTAGCAATCAAATAAAGGCAAAATAATTAAGATATGTTTGCCTTCAGAATGTGAAAATATGTACAGTGTATAGACTGGCTATGGTGATAAGAGCTCAGTGTTAGTCTCCCACTCTCCTTGTAACAAATTACCACAAGCTTAGTGCCTTAAAAAACAGAAATCTATTTTATTACAGTTCTGGAGAACAGATGTCCAAATCAGTTTCAGTAGGCTAAAGTCAAGTTGTCAGCGGGGCCACACTCCCTCCTGAGAGTCTAGGGGAGAATCCATTCTTGCCTCTTCCAGCTTTTGTTGGCTGCCATATTCCTTGGTTTGTGGCCACATCACTCCAATTTCTGCCTCTTTGGTCACAGGGCCGAGAGGTCAAATATCCCTACTTCTCCTTCTAGAACAATGCTTGTGATTACTTTTAGGACCCACATGGATAATGCAGGATACTCTTCCCATCTCAAGATCATTAACTTAATCACATGTGTAAAAAAACATTTTTTTAATGTAAGGCAGTATTGACAGTTTCTAGGGATTAGAATCCTACTCACTCACATTCTGCCAGTGGAAACAGAGATGGGGAGGAACTCAGGAAAACAAGTTGGTACACATCACAAGTCTGAAATGACCACACCCTATATATAGTTCCACTACTAAGGTAACAAAAAGTCATTGATGGAAAATTACACTTCTTACAAATGTATTAAAATTATTTTTTAAAATGGACAATCTGTTTAACAATGGATCCATGTGTCTGTAAATAAATAAGTTAAGATTTAAAATTATGTTGTGAAAAATGTATAATCATGTACAATTCATGAGAAAATATTTTAAAAAGTTAAATAGATACTTCCATCTCAATAAATGTATTTTTATGTTGTTATTATGGCTATATTTATTTTTATATTATTAATATGTTCATGTACATGAAAATATGATTGCCCCAAAAGTCTAAATGCAGTTTTAAGCTTTAATAACTTCAGAAGTAGAAGTGCTGCAATTTTTTGAAAATTTGAATAATTAGCAATCAGCCTTTGTAATTTCTGTTTTTTCAGAAATTTGTCCATTTCCTCTAAATTATAGTTTTTATAAAATTTTTCATAGTATCCTATTATTTTTAAAAAATCTGTTTAATTTTAGAATAGTTTTAGGTTCACAGAAAAGTTACAAAGATAGTGCAGAGAATTCCCATATATCCTACCCCCAGATTTGATAAAAATTCATAGTTCCCCCTGAGGGAAGTGGTTACAGCAGAACCTAGAATAAAGATGATGACTTCTTGACCTTTAAGTTTTCAAGGTACTATCCAGGTGTGAGACAAAAAATATTTTAAAAGAGAACATGAGCAGGTTGAACCAATATTTCTTCTTATCCTTCCCAGATTAGGAAAAAGGCCCTTGTGCAGGGGTCAGGGGACTCAAATCTTTTTGAAGAGGGAAGAGGAAAGTCCAAAGTCAATATGGGGTCTTCAAACACTGTATCTTGCAGACCAAGTCCTAGAAGACACCCAGTGACTGGTTAACAGTTATTTGCTGAACCCCTCCTCTGTGCTAGGCTCTGGAGATACCAGGTATGAGCAAAAGTAAACCCACCCTTTATCCACAGTTAGAAAATTTCCCTTAGAAAGGGAAACACTGTGGGCGTATGCAGGAGTGGAGAAGCAACATCTTCCAAAAAACGCAGGGTGAGAGTGAGACCAGGGACCCATAGAAACCTTTCTTCTTCAGAGACAGACAGGGATTGGAAGAAGCTATTTAGTATTTTATTGAGGGGAATGTAATCATGCTTTCTGTCTTGAGGCTTTTATCTTTTCATTGATGTAAGAGGCAATGGTGTCTGGAAAGAATAAAGCAGGAGCTTTAGTGAACCAGGATGTGCTTTAAAGAGCTCCGCTAGGAAATATTCGACAGGGGTAAATAAATGTGTATAACAGGATGGGAAAAGAAAAGAAAAGAAAAGAAAAATGCCTGATGGCGTGCCTAAATTTAGGGAGCTTGAAACCATGGGGAAACCAATGTGCTGAGTAATGGGTTTTCTTCTTCATTGGATATTGGACTGAGCCTAATACCTTTAACCACCCAACTTCCGCCACTCCAAAGGCAGGCAACCAAAAGAATATGGTTCTGGCCGTTTCTGTCTAGCCCCAGCCTCAATCTTGAACCCGTTCATCTGGTCCCTCTTCACACTCAGCTTCCACATCTGTCCTGAAGATTTTGATCTCCTAAAATTCTCAGCTGCTGACCTATAGCTTGCACCTTTGTTCTCCAGGCAAATTTAAAGGCAGTAAGGAGATTGAGTGAACACTGAGATAATTAATAGGGAATATCAGTTATCCAGATTAAGTGGGGGAAGAAAATAAGAGTTATTTCCAAAGAGGACCTACAAATGATGGTAATGGAGTAACTGGGAGAGTTGGAAGGGATGACAGAGAAAGCTAAAGTGAATGTGGGGAGGTGAAAAAGTTAGTGGGATTAACAGTTTATGGTCAGAGATGAGAATTTCTGACTTTACCCTAATGCAGTGGAAACACATTTGCCCTGTGACCAGAATCCACGGTGTGGTCAATTCGTGTGGGTTGAGAGTCAAGTAAAGGTTAAGGTTGTTAACATTTTGTTTCTGAAGGACTTTAAAACTGGAGTATTGGATAATCAACAACAATTCATATTATCGTATTAGTCTTCCAGCACTATCAAGTAATTTTCACAGAAACTTTGTAATAGTAATATCTTTAAAAAAACCACCACTGTTCCATGTATGTACTACAGATAGGGGAGAATGTGGAAGGTGGAGAGAGAGAGAGATGGAGACAGAGAGAGAATGACAATGAATTAATATAGTATCAATGTAGTACAAAGAACAATCAGTATCACACTTTCAGTAAATTTAATAATTTAATGTCTCTGTCATTCCTTCCAACTCTCCCGATTACTCCATTACCATCATTTGTAGGTCCTCTTCTGTCTATTGTCGTAGTATTTGCCATACGCTGGAGTCCATGTAAAAGATTTCCAGCAATCTTTGGAAAACTGATAATTTTTGTGATCCATTGATCTAGTGATAAAAACTATAAAAGGATAAGAAACTGGCAAACCCAGAGAAGACCAATGAAAGGTTTTGCTTGTTTGTTCAAAACAGGTAAAATGTTTATAAATGTAATAGATTTTTAGAGGCAATCCTAGACTTGATAGATGACAAATATTTTAGCTCTTCTTCTCAGATAGAGAAATACAAGGCACAGAAAAGTAAATGGCTTTTCCCAAGTGAGAATGAGAACCCAAGGATCTCTCTCATCCTTAATCAGGAGAATAGAAATCCATCCTTTGAATTCTGGAACTAGTCTTTATTACAGTTTTACAGTGAAAACCTATTCCTCTCTCCCCTCCCCTTCCTGATTCCTGTAATCACTAAGACTGAGGCCAAATGCCAGAGAAACCTGTATGTAGGAGGATGGAAATGCAGGAGGTGGTGACAGCAGTTGTGTTTCTTTTCACTTCCTTTCATCTTTTTTCTTTTCGTTTTTTTAAAAATTAATTAATTAATTTTTGGCTGTGTTGGGTGTTCGTTTCTGTGCGAGGGCTTTCTCTAGTTGCGGCAAGCGGGGGCCACTCTTCATCGCCGTGTGCGGGCCTCTCACTATCGCGGCCTCTCGTTGCGCAGCACAGGCTCCAGACGCGCAGGCTCAGTAGTTGTGGCTCACGGGCTCAGTCGCTCCGTGGCATGTGGGATCCTCCCAGACCAGGGCTCGAACCCGTGTCCCCTGAATTAGCAGGCAGATTCTCAACCACCGCGCCACCAGGGAAGCCCCTTTTCTTTTCTTTTAAATGGCTTTTTCCTCGGTGTTTAGCATCCCTAAACTTTCTGCCTATAAAAAACTGGATTCTGGTATCTATGCAGCATAAACATATGACTGTGTTTAAAGGGGGATCATTTGTTGATTTCTTTGCTACCTATACAGCTGGAGGAAGGACTCCGGAAAACCACGCGGGTGTACACGGAAACTCCATTCTTTCGTTTGCGAATGCCTGAAACATGCCCAAACAAGCTAGAGTGTGGAACTGGAACCTCCAAGGATCTCCCAGGTACCATAGCAACAAATCACAAGAGTTTCTGTACAATACAGCATGTCAATGAAGGTATGACTGCGAGGCTCCTTTACGTGTAGATGGTTGATAAGATCGACTCCAGCTATTCTGACCATTACGGTATAAGGAGTCTCATGTCAACACAGCTGCCTTATCAACTTTAATGCTTTAACGACTCTGTTGTGGTGAATATGCAATGACTTTGATAGTTATGATTTGCCGTACTTAGAAACATGTGGATTAAGCAAGGCTGAAATTACACGTGAATCCAATCTTTGAAACACTAATCCTTTGTTGCAATTCCTTCTTTCCCTCTCTTGAAGTAACATTGATTATTAATAGCTGATTATTAAACTAATTAAAATTTATTTAGAGAAGGAGAAAAATATCAAATAGAGCAAAGAGAAAATTAAAACTCATTCTTAACTTTACCATGAAAATATAATCATCAAATATAACCAACTTTAAGCAGTTCATCTATTAAAAAAGTTATTTTTTATTTAACATTTTATCCTGAGCATTTTCCTACGATCCTATTTAACATATAATGTTTCATTTAATCATGTTCTACTGTTGGGCATTTGGACTGTTTCTAATTTCAGTATATTCTAAATAAAGTTATACTGGAATGTTTTTCTATGTTTTAACATGTACTTGACATATAGTCTAGAATTGAAACTACTGAATCAAATGTTGTACATTCCTTTAAACTTTCGATATAAATTTCTTCCAGGAAAGAAAGCATAAAATAATTCGTATTTATTTTCACTTTCACAGCACAAGGTGCTGCTACATTTTACAAGCCTCTGTAGTTATCCTAATTACATTAATTTACAGATATTGTGGTACTAGTGTTTACTTTTTCAGGCTTATTGTCAATTCACTTATTTTATTCATGAAGTGTGTGTGTTCTTTGCCCACTTGATTAGATTTAGCCTATTCCTATTATTTTGCACAAATGTTTTGCTTTTTTCTGACTTGAAAATACTTTCTTCATTTTTTGGCTTTCTTCACAATTTCATTTATATGTTTATTGCATTTGGAAGTCTGTTACACATAACCAAATATACTGAAAATTTTATTTGGAGTTCTCTACTTACTTTTATGATCTCTATGCAAGATTAGATAAGTATTTCCAAAATTTTCTTCTAGGTGTTTTATTATTCAGAATTTCTTATTTAATTTTATTACTTATCTGGAAAGTACCCTAATGCTTTCTATGTGTATATTATTCACATGGCCTCAAACGGAGATGGATTTATACCTTGTATTATAAAACAAAATTAAGCCTAATTCATTTTCTTAACAATAAAAAATTAATTTTTAAAGATAGTAACTCTAATACTGACAAAAATATGCTTCAAAAGTATTAAAGACATACTTGAAAAATGTAATATATGAATTAATTAAAAGTGGGTACAATAAGAGACAATGCTGTTAATTGAAAACATTTACATTGGAGTAAGATCTACATCTTTTTTCCTTTAATAATAATAATGGTATCTAGGCGTTGTCTATTAACTTAGCAGTCTCTCATTATCTAATTTTTATTGCACTTCAGAGTACAAGTCCATTCACATTAAGAATATGTGCTTGCCACATAGGAAAAAATGGATCAACCTGCCTTTCATCTGTTTCCCAGTTTATTGTGAGAAAATCACCTTTTTGGGGCCTACTGACTTTGAAACCCCTTTTGAAAGGAGCACTGTGTGCGCTCTCCAGGTCTAGAGCTTTGTTCTACATGCTTTCTCAAACTTGCTGTGGTGAAAGAACTGAAAGTAATTACAAAATGTTGTTTATGTCCAGCAAAATAGAGAGCAGGACTGAGTCTTATTTGGCTGTGATTTACAATGAATGATATGGTGAAGCAGCTAACATAACTTACAAGCTATCTTTGCACCAAACTTAGCAGTGAAGGGTACACACTCACTGGGCCGTAGCAGGGAGTACTCTTTTATTAAGTTCCACCCAGTACAACCTCGATGAAATGTACATAACACCACTGCAAAAACAAGAAACAAATGAGAGAATTATTCATTTCTATATTCTCCACAGAGTTCAGCACATGGTGTTTTGCAAGTAGAAAATTTTCTGTATGATAAATAGTCACTGAACTGTGACAATATTACTATATTGCATTATGAAAAAGCAATCAGCCATTTTTAAACAATTTGTTTTAGCTATATGAGATGGATTTTGTATATTGTTTTCTTGCTCAACATTTTATTATGAGTATTTTCCCTACTATCCCATTTAATAAATGATATTCTATTTAATCATATTCTATTATTGGGCATTTAGGTTGTTTCTAAAATCTGTATATTATAAATAGAATTATACTTATTTTTCTTTATGCAAAAATAAATTTTAAGCAGAAAATAACTAGAAATATATAATTCTTGTTTGCCATTTTTAACATCTCTGACATCTACAAAGAAATGTTTTTCAAACTGAATATGTGATCATTTAAAATAGCTGTGAAGGGAACAGAATGAATGTTTTCTTCTTTAAAAGATGAGAGCCCTTACATTTCCTTAAATAATTCAGATAATCACATATCAGATTTGCATAAATCATAGTACTTATTTATCATTATTTACTATATTACTTATGTCACAAATTGAAATACCATTTTCAAATCAGTTTTGAAGAATATGTCATATTTAATGATTTTCCCTATTATGCCAATTTTTCCAGCATTATTTTTGGAAGTTTCAATTGCTTTCAAGCCTACCCACATCAATATTTTGGCTTTGTTTAATTTGAATTTGCTAATGGATTCTATCCAAGGTCAACACTCATCTAGACATAGAAATAAAAGAAAAAGGCAGTCACTATTAAAAAATTTTAAGCAGCACAGTTTACTTATTTTTGTTGTGAATTGGGTTCAATTATTTTCAAGCTAAATGCCTCAGATTAATCAATAGTAATTATTTCTTCAAGAGAGGATGTAAATCAATATTAGGACTTTTCAGGATATTTCACAGATATCAATCAATAATCTGTGTGCATTTGTGTGCATTGTAGCAAGAATAAAGTGGGAAATAATGCATCATTTGCTTGAAAAGGTGGGAAAACAATATTCTTTCAAGAATCTCTATATTATATTGTTTTTGCAGACAAAGAAAGCAAAGTTCCAAGAAGTCGCTTGTCAAAATATTAGAAAATGTTAAAAAAAAAAAAAAGAGAGCAGTAAAAACATGTATAACCAATTTTCCATGCAGAAATGAATTCTCAACTTTGCAGAATAATCTAGAAATATCTTAATTCCTGTTTGACGTATTTATCTTCTGTTAATTATTTTTGCATATAAGCCCTAAAGCTCCCTAGAATAAGAAGGGGCTAAGGGTTGGGAGAGAGAGAGAGAGAGAGTTCATGGAGCCTGAAGCAGATGTTTCTCCCATGTGGTCTTTCATTACCCCATACTCTCCCTTTCATCTTTCCATAGCTCCTTCACTTGACTGGATCCTTCATTTGGTCAGGGCACTGTTGAACTTTTTCTTGTCTCTGTTCCATGTGCCTGGTATGATGTCTGGTCACGGTAGTTCCTCCACAGTTCCCTGTATGTCAGTGGAATGAACAAAAGGAAGGAAGGATAGACAGAAAGAAAGAAGGAAGGACAAGGCTAGAAGAAATCTTAATTTCCTGAACCTAGCTCATTAAAAGTAAACTTTCATTTTCATCACCCAAAGAGTAGGAGACAGAACGAAGAAACTAACATGTTAACCAACTCTCAGATTCAGTCTTCAGACTAGAGGTTTATCCTTTGATTTAGAATTTGGACATTCCTGGGGATTAGACATAATGATATTCAAATGAAAGACTTAAAACTGCATTCCAGAGCATTTTAAGCATTCGTGTTTCATCCACAATACTGTGGAAGCAAGAATGATACAATTTTACAATAGAGCTTGTACTAGCTCATCAATTATAGAGTAGGTTCTATGTTAGTTATTAATACTCTGACCAAGAACATTAAATGGACATTCAAACCACAACTTTGAAATAAGACATTGTTAACTGCGAAGGGAATGATCTTGTGCCGATAGGCATTTGATATCTATTGGTGAAGTCATCTGTAAACTGAGAGGCTTTTGCCACATATGAGAAAACTGACCTGAAAGAACCTGAGCCATCAACTGTGCTAGACTGAGACTGGCTGAAGACACACTTCACTCCAGAAAATGCAGCAAGTACACACATGGCAATAAGAGGTCCACGTTTTAGAGGAAACAACTCTGAGCTCTTTCTCCTTTTCCCCTCCTCTTCCTTTCAACAACAACTCTTCAAAAAAAGGTAAACTTGGGCTTCCCTGGCAGCGCATTGGCTGGGAGTCCACCTGCCAATGCAGGGGACACAGGTTCGAGCCCTGGTCCAGGAAGATCCCACATGCCACGGAGCAGATAGGCCTGTGTGCCACAACTACTGAGCCTGCTCTCTAGAGCCCGCAAGCCACAACTGCCGAGCCCGTGTGCCACAACTACTGAAGCCTGCGCGCTTAGAGCCCGTGCTCCGCAACAAGAGAAGCCACCACAATGAGAAGCCCGCGCACCACAATGAAGAGTAGCCTCCACTCACCACAGCTAGAGAAAGCCCACGCATAGTAATGAAGACCCAACACAGCCATAAATAAATAAATAAATAAAATTTATTTAAAAAAAAAAGAGGATAAACTCTTTATGTTCGTGTCCAATTAGATCAGAATTTTTAAAAGAAGTAAGATAGGTAGATAGATAGATATAGATAAATAATTTGACTTCCAAAAAAAGATGAATGCATTCATCAAAACACTGAGACAAAAAATTTGCAGGCTTTGAAATGTGACACCAAGTACCAATTCAGAGCAATTAACTAATGATGAATAAATAGGCAGGTTAGACTTTCTTCTCACTCATAACCACTTGGAAAATATTTCTAGGGAAGCACATTTGTTTTTGGCATAAACAGCATAATAAGCACAAACTAGAACAGTGACCACCCCCCTGGGGTTTGGTAGTCTCAGCACCCAGGGAACATTGTCTGGAGACATTTTTAATTGTCAGCACTGTGTGAGGCATCTAATGGGTAGAGGGCAGGGATGCTGGTAACATCCTGCAATTTACAGAAGACTATTGCATGACAAAATGTCTTCTGGCCCAAAATGTCAATAGGCTCGAGATTGAGATATCCTGCACTAAATAAAGCATTTGGAATCAGAAGCACATAAAGGAAAGGGCAGTAAACAGAAAACACGCAGCAACTATGTGATAGCAAAGACATTAAGGATATGAGAGTGAAAACAGTAGGTGGTAAACATGGAAAGGCCAAGGATATAACTAAACATTTGTGCCAGCCCAATCTGATGCCACATTCCCAGGTAGCTCATGTCGTGAAATACTGCATTTGCTGAGCCTGGCGGCCAAATCATTTTCCTTACCTCCCACTCTTTCTCCAAAATGGGCATTGCCTACTCTTTCCCTTTTCACTCTTGTCACACTTCTGACAATCGGAAGCTAATAGAGGACATACGCCAGCTCAACAGGCTCTCTGCCAGTGACCTTTGGAATGTTCTGTCACACTCAGTGATGTCTGAAGGAGTAGGAATTTTCTAGGTTTTCTCCTCTTGGTCCTTTATGTTTCCTTCCTGATAGAGCGTCCCTGGTTCTCTTCCCTCCCTCAATCTCCACTGAGGGAATCACCTTCATTTTTTTTTTTTTCCTGAACTCACAGAAGTGAAGCATTTGCACTCAATATTCTTTGTGATGTACTCTTCTCGACCCACCCAATTGCCAACTACTCCTTGTCTTATGCTCATGAACTTAAGAGAAAGAAGGACAATTAATTATTACGTGGGTCCCCATTATCCAATTTTAAGACACTTGCTCTTTTACCCCATGGCAATCATCATCTATATCCTGTTAGTCACAGAGGGTTTCCCTAACACACTTTTCCCTTCTGAGTATTCTGGCTTGGCTTGATCTAGTCATTTGACACTGTTGGATGAGCACACCAGGCTGGTTCTGTTTCCTTTGAACTATATGCCTTGACCCAATAAACACTTGCCAAGCTCTGTTTTAACAGCCTTCAAAACCCTCAAATGGGTTCTGAAGATCCAGAGGTTACCTAGAACCACTCAAGTGTGTAATTCTTCAGGAAGTGTACAATCTCTTTGGTTTCAGGTTTAGAAAAACAGCGATTTGTCATGTTTCCTACGTCTAAGTTGATAGGCCTAACTCATGTGGTTTGCGTCTGAGCTACCCCGTAAGAAGGAAGTAAACTGTCAAGTTGTTTATTTCTGCGTGATTTTCTTATCTCATAATAACACTGAGCTCGCTTCATCAGATCTGTGTTCAGTAACATCTGTTGAATTCCTTTGCAGGTCACCAGTCTCTTTCCACAAATGACAGGTTCTGGGAAAGGAAGAGTTAAACGTTTTGACAATGGTGTCAAAACAAAATAAAAGGCAAAAGGTAACTGGCATAGCCGCTCTCTATTCATGGGAAATAAAGACTCTGTTCTGATTTCATCTCACACGCCACCTTCTTTTAAATGCTATTTCATTATAGATGAAAAGTAAGATAGGAAACTCCACAAAAGACACCCAGAAAAAAAATCCTCCTTCCTGATCATAAGCATTCACTTAGTGACAAGAAGAAGCCCTGCCTGCGGATGTCAGCAAAGCAACATTGGCCTCTGCGTGCTCTCAGATGTGAGTCCTCTATACAAAAGTAAGTGGAACAACTGAAGGATTGGGTTTTTGTTTTTGTTTTTTTTGACACCATTTTATTAATCTTCAACTTCAGTGGAAAAATATAACCTTTTTCAAGTGCCATTTTCATCACAAGAGTTCTAGCATATATATATATACACACATATATTCCTTTGTTTTGATTACTTGGTTTTGAAGTGCAGCAAGAGACCATTACCGCATTAAGGATTGGGTTTTATCTTACCTTATAGACCTTCAGCTTGATTTCAAAGTCTGGAAATCATACTTCCTAAATCTTTGGAAATTGTGTGTGTGTGTGTGTGTGTGTTTAAATTGTCTATCACAATAAAGCAGTGTACGTCATCGATGTTTATTAGGTGTCCAAAAAAGACTCATTGCTGACCCTGTACTCCAGGCAGCCACCCTTTTTTTGTGCATGATGACATAGCATAGTCCATGGTCGTTCAGCACATGAATTTGGAGTGAAGTTAGTTTGGGGAAAACTTCTCATAAACATATTTATTATTTATATAGCATATATAAAGTGATTTCCCTGACTTAAAAACATCTAGGACACATGTTTATAACATACACTTGGCAATTCATCATCTACTCCCTTAGGACATCTTTGTAATTGCTACCTTAGACCTTTATTTAAATTTTCTGTTCTTTGCTATTTTTTTTTAAGTTTCAAGTTTTCATAACTTGACTCTTAAAGTAAATTGTAACATTGTTTATGCATTTTTTACACATTTTTTGCAACCAATAGACTATGAGCTCTGAGGGAGTTGAGTTTTGTTCAGTCTACCAGGGTGCCTAGAAGAAGACCTGAGGCATAGTAGACGCATAATATTCAATACACATTTTTTTGAATAAATTTCAAATCCTCTCACTGTGCCTCAGTCAGAGCCTAACCCATGATGGCGAAGTCCATGTGATCGATAAGTCATGTTGGGCTTCCCTGGTGGCGCAGTGGTTGAGAGTCCGCCTGCTGGTGCAGGGGATGCGGGTTCGTGCCCCGGTCCGGGAGGATCCCACATGCCGCGGAGCGGCTGGGCCCATGAGCCATGGCCGCTGGGCTTGCGTGTCCGGAGCCTGTGCTCCGCAACGGGAGAGGCCACAGCAGTGAGAGGCCCGCGTACTGAAAAAAAAAAAAAAAGGGTTAAAAAAAAAAAAATAAGTCATGTTGACTCCACATGTTGACTTGACTTCAAAATATTGTTTTATGCATTGTTACTCATTGAACATTAATACATACAGGCGTGCCCTAAAACAAACCTACAGAAGAAAGCTTATTCCCCAACTTTATAGGTGAGGAAACTGATACAGAGCATAACAGGTAAGTTGCCCCAATGCAAGTGCAGAGCTTGGAGTTGAACACCAGTCAGTCTCATTCCAGAGCTCAGGACAGTCTCAGTTAGGAGACCACAAGTCTCAGTTTCAAATCATGCTGTGTTGACGAGTACTATGATATCTTTATATGAGTTAAGCTTTTATTAAAATATTTAATACTCAGTTATAGTACTTTGCGTTGTCAAAATGTTTTAAAAATCAAAACTAATTACATTCCTGCATTATCCCTATGATGTAAGTATTCTGATTTTCATTTAGTGGAGAATGATGGTAAAACAAAAAAGAGAGCAAACACTTTCTTCAAAGACAATAGAGCTAAATATTTTTGAAATTACTATTCCCTAAGCTTATTCTCACAATGGCTGAGACATGTCTTATAATACATTAAAATTATTAACATTCACATTGTCACTAGTTGGCAGTAAAGCCAGGGATCCCACGCTGGAGTTGCAACAATAACAAAAACATCAAGTAACAAAAATAGCCATCATTGTTTTTGGGTGCTTGTAAGGTGGCAAGTAATAGCTTACGTTTTGCACACGAGATTTTATTTAATCTTTGTGCTAACTATATGAGATCCACAGAGCTCATATTGGAAAGGAGTGGAGAATCAGATTGGATAAATAAGGCATGGTTAGATTACGTCTTGAAAATCAGGCAGAGGGGTTTAATAGTATTGGCCATTGATGGCTCCTAAGATGAGTTTTTTAGGAAGAATTTCTGGGAGACATCAAATGGCCACGACACCATGAACAGAGCCCAGTTAGTTATGAAGTGTAAACTAATGTGAGATGATGAGTTGGGGACAGTGGGAACTGAAAGGAAGGGAGAGATGCCAGAGATGTTAAATAGGAAGAAATAAGATGTCAGGTTGTGTTTACTACCAAAGGGGAAATCTACCTAGGTACCTGAAATAATGAAGCAGTCCAAGTGTCTAATTTATTCTGGAAATGAGGACAGGATAAGCAATATCTCTAAGCCAACAGGCTGACCTGGAAGCCTGCTGTAGAGCAGAGTAACAAGCCCATGTCAGGAAAGAACGCTGGGCTTGGCCCAGCAGTAAAAATGTCTAAGACAGGATAATGGAAATATAGACGTTGGCTATGGCGACCTTATTTTCAGATTTAAAAAAGGAATTTGTCTTCTAATTTTTAGTACATTTACACAAAGACTTATAAAAAGGTGAAAACCTAAATCACATTCAATTAAATGTTTGTTAATGGTCTGTGTTATTCTTACATTTTAATTTGGTTTGCTGTAAAAATTACATGATACCTGAAAAGTGTATCTTTGATGTCTTTCTAACCTTTAGACAAATCTTTTGTTTCCTACTTTTGGAAAAATATACTACTCCTTCAAAAATATTGGTCCTTATCACATATTTATATGTCATCACATGATTTCTAAGAGACAATTCAAAATACTGATGACTGCTTTAAAAACAGTCACAATTATTTATAGCTATTGAAGCAAATCTTTAATTCTATATATTTCAAAAGTCAAGAGAGATAATTTAAAAAGGAGAGTGTGTGGGCTTCCCTGGTGGCACAGTGGTTGAGAGTCCGCCTGCCGATGCAGGGGACACGGGTTTGTGCCCCAGTTCGGGAAGATCTCACATGCCGCGGAGCCTGTGCTCCACAACGGGAGAGACCACAGCAGTGAGAAGCTCACGTACCGCAAAAAAAAAAAAAAAAAAGGAGAGCGTGTATAGATCTGTTGCATACATAGGATTGATCACTAGAATTTAAAACAAAATGGAGACTTTAAAAACTGCACTATATACACAAAAATCAACTGAAATGGATTAAAGTCTTAAACATATACCTGAAACTGTAAAACTCTTGGAAGAAAACATAAGGGAAAAGCTTCATGACATTGGCCTTGGCAATGATTTCTTAAATTCAACATCAAAAGCACAGGCAATAAAAACAACTATAAACAAGTGGGACTACATCAAACTAGAAAACTTCTGTGCAGCAAACAAAACAATAAGCAGAGTGAATAGGAGAAAATATTTGCAAACAATATCTGTGAAAAGAGGTTAATGTCCAAAATATAGAAGGTACTCCTAAAATTCAATGGCAAAAAACAAAACAAAACAAATGCATAACTAAATATGCTCAAAGAACTTGAACAGAAACTTCTCCAAAGAAGATATACAAATTGCCAACAGATATATGAAAAGGTATATAAAAAGATGCTCACAATCATTAATCATGAGAAAAAAAGCAATCAAAACCACAATGAGATATCACTTCATACCTGCTAGGATGCTAGGATGGTCTTTATAAAAATAACAAAAAACAAACAAGCAAACAAAAACAAATATTGTTGAGGTTGTAGAAAAACTGAAATCCATGAACACTGTTGGTGGAAATGTAAAATGGTGCAGCCACCATGGAAAGCAGTATGGAGGTTCCTCAAAAAATTAAAAAATACGGGGCTTCCCTGGTGGCGCAGTGGTTGGGGGTCTGCCTGCCGATGTGGGGGATGCGGGTTCGTGCCCTGGTCCGGGAGGATCCCACATGCCACGGAGCGGCTGGGCCCGTGAGCCATGGCCGCTGGGCCTGCACGTCAGGAGCCTGTGCTCCGCGGCGGGAGAGGCCACAACAGTGAGAGGCCCATGTACAGCAAAAAAAAAAAAAAAATTAAAAAATAGAGCTACTATATGATCTAGCAATTCCACTTTAGGGTTTTTAAGCAAAAGAATTGAAATCAGGGTCTCAAATACATATTTTCACTCACATGTTCATTGTAGCATTATTCAAAATAGCCAAGATGTGGGAAAAAACTCAATGTCCATCAACAGATGAATGGATAAAAAAATGCAGTATACATATACAACAAAGTGTTCGCCTTATAAAAGAAGGAAATCCTGCAATATGTGACAATATGCATGAATCTTGAGGATATTATGCTAAGTAAAATAAGCCAGTCACAGAAGAACAAATTTTGCACGATTCCACTTGTTTGAGTTATCCAAAATAGTCAAACTCACAGAAGCAGAAAATAGAATGATGGTTGCCAGGGGCTGGGGGCCAGGGCAGTGAGAAGTTGCTATTCAAGGGGTATAAACTTTCAGTTAAGCAAGATGAAAAGTTCTAGAGATTTGCTGTACAACATTGTGCCTATACTAACAATACTGCCCTGTACACTTAAAAATTTTGTTAAGAGGGTAGATTTCATGTTATGTGTTCTTACCACAATAACAAAAAAATGCATTGTAAAGTGTTTTGTTTTAGACTGGCATTTGATTGTTTTCTATAATTTCCTCAAGCAGTATTTAAAGCATCAAAATTATTTATCATTAACCAAAAAAAAAAAGCAACTACTGGTTACTGCTCAGGTTTTCATCACCTTCTTATCACTGTTACTGCATATTATTGAATTATGTTCCCAATGCTACAGGAGTGTACAATGCTCTCACTACACTTGGCTGCTAAATGAATCCCATCAAGCTTGATACACATGATGGGCAACATCTGGACTTGTCGTTAACATTGACTGGTTATTGATAGCTTCACTGGCCTTGTGAAACTACACAATCACATGACATAATAGAATGGAAAAAATACAAGAAACGTATAATAAGGACCTAGAAGAACTAAAGAGCAAACAAACAATGATGAACAACACAATGAATGAAACTAAAACTTCTTTAGAAGGAATCAATAGCAGAATAACTGAGGCAGAAAGACAGATAAGTGACCTGGAAGATAAAATAGTGGAAATAACTATCGCAGAGCAGAATAAAGAAAAAAGAATGAAAAGAATTGAGGACAGTCTCAGAGACCTCTGGGACAACATTAGGCACACCACCATTCGAATTATATGGGTCCTAGAAGAAGAAGAGAAAAAGAAAGTGACTGAAAAAATACTTGAAGAGATTATAGTTGAAAATTTCCCTAATATGGGAAAGGAAAGAGTCAGTCAAGTCCAGGAAACACAGCAAGTCCCATACAGGATAAATCCAAGGAGGAAAATGCCAAGATACATATTAATCAAACTATCAAAAATTAATACAAAAAAAAAATATTAAAAGCAGCAACGGAAAAGCAACAAATAACATACAAGGGAATCCCCATAAGGTTAACAGCTGATTTCTCAGCAGAAATTCTGCAAGTGACAAGGGTGTGGCAGGACATATTTAATGTGATGAAAGGGAAAAACCGACAACCAAGATTACTCTACCCAGCAAGGATCTCATTCAGATTTGATAGAGAAGTTAAAACCTTTACAGACAAGCAACAGCTAAGAGAATTCAGCACCACCAAACCAGCTTTACAACAAATGCTAAAGGAACTTCTCTAGGCAGGAAACACAAGAGAGAAAAATACTTACAATAACAAACCCAAAACAATTAAGAAAATGGTAATAGGAACATACATATCAATAATTCCCTTCAAAGTAAATGGATTAAATGCTCCAACCAAAAACATAGACTGGCTGAATGGATACAAAAACAAGACCTGTATATATGCTGTCTACAAGAGACCCACTTAAGGCCTAGGGACATATACAGACTGAAAGTGAGGGCATGGAAAAAGATACTCCATGCAAATGGAAATCAAAAGAAAGCTGAAATAGCAATTCTCGTATCAGACAAAATAGACTTTAAAATAAGGAATGTTACAAGAGACAAAGAAGGATACTACATAATGATCAAGGGATCGATCCAAGAAGAAGATATAACAATTGTAAATATTTATGCATTCAACATAGGAGCACCTCAGTACGTAAGGCAAATGGTAACAGCCATAAAAGGGGAAATAGACAGTAACACAATCATTGTAGGGGACTTTAACACCCCACTTTCACTAATGGACATATCATCCAAATTGAAAATAAATAAGGAAACACAAGCTTTAAATGACACATTAAACAAGATGGACTTAATTGATATTTATAGGACATTCCATCCAAAAACAACAGAATACACTTTCTTCTCAAGTGCTCATGGAACATTCTCCAGGATAGATCATATCTTGGGTCACAAATCAAGCCTTGCTAAATTGAAGAAAATTGAAATCATATCAAGTATCTTTTCCGACCACAATGCTATGAGATTAGATATCAATTACAGGAAAAAATCTGTGAAAAATACAAACACATGGAGGCTAAACAATACACTACTAAATAACCAAGAGATCACTGAAGAAATCAGAGAGGAAATCAAAAAATAACTAGAAATAAATGACAATAAAAACACGTTGGCTCAAAACCTATGGGATGCAGCAAAAGCAGTTCTAAGCGGAAAGTTTATACCAATACAACCCTACCTCAAGAAACAAGAAACATCTCAAATAAACAACCTAACCTTACACCTAAAGCAATTAGAGAAAGAAGGACCAAAAAACCCCAGTTAGCAGAAAGAAAGAAATCATAAAGATAAGATCAGAAATAAATGAAAAAGAAATGAAGGAAACAATAGCAAAGATCAATAAAACTAAAAGCTGGTTATTTGAGAAGATAAACAAAGTTGATAAACCATTAGCCAGACTCATCAAGGAAAAAAAGGGAGAAGACTCAATACAATTAGAAATGATAAAGGAGAAGTAACAACTGACACTGCATAAATACAAAGGATCGTGAGAGATTACTACAAGCAACTCTATGCCAATAAAATGGACAACTGGAAGAAATGGACAAATTCCTAGAAATGCACAACTTTCCGAGACTGAACCAGGAAGAAATATAAAATACGAACAGACCAATCACAATCACTGAAATTGAAATTGTGATTAAAAATCTTCCAACAAACAAAAGCCCAGGACCAGATGGCTTCACAGGCAAATTATATCAAACATTTAGAGAAGAGCTAACACCTATCCTTCTCAAACTCTTCCAAAATATAGCAGAGAGAGGAACACTCCCAAACTCATTCTACGAGGCCACCATCACCCTGATACCAAAACCAGACAAAAATGTCACAAAGAAAGAAAACTACAGGCCAATATCACTGATGAACATAGGTGCAAAAATCCTCAACAAAATACTAGCAAACAGAATCCAACAGCACATTAAAAAGATCATACACCATGATCAAGTGGAGTTTATCCCAGGAATGCAAGAATTCTTCATTATATGCAAATCAATCAATGTGATAAACCATATTAACAAATTGAAGGAGAAAAAAACATATGATCATCTCAATAGATGCAGAAAAAGCTTTCGACAAAGTTCAACACCCATTTGTGATAAAAAAACTCTCCAGAAAGTGGGCATAGAGGGAACTTACCCCAACATAATAAAGGCCATATATGTCAAACCCGCAGCCAACATCGTTCTCAATGGTGAAAAACTGAAACCATTTACACTAAGATCAGGAACAAGACAAGGCTACCCACTCTCACCACTATTACTCAACATAGTTTTGGAAGTTTTAGCCACAGCAATCAGAGAAGAAAAAGAAATAAAAGGAATCCAAATGGGAAAAGAAGTAAAGCTGTCACTGTTTGCAGATGACATGATACTCTACATAGAGAATCCTAAAGGTGCTACCAGAAAACTACTAGAGCTAATCAATGAATTTGGTAAAGTAGCAGGATACAAAATTAATGCACAGAAATCTCTTGCATTCCTGTACACTAATGATGAAAAATCTGGAAGAGAAATTAAGGGAACACTCCCATTTACCATTGCAAGAAAAAGAATAAAATACCTAGGAATAAACCTACCTAAGGAGACAAAAGACCTGTATGCAGAAAACTATAAGACACTGATGAAATAAATTAAAGATGATACAGATGGAGAGGTACACCATGTTCTTGGATTCGAAAAATCAACTTTGTGAAAATGACTCTACTACCCAAAGCAATCTACAGATTCAATGCAATCCCTATCAAACTACAAATGGCATTTTTCACAGAACTAGAACAAAAAATTTCACAATTTGTATGGAAATACAAAAGACCCCGAATAGCCAAAGCAATCCTGATAAATAAAAATGGAGCTGGAGGAATCAGGCTCCCTGACTTCAGACTATACTACAAAGCTACAGTTATCAAGACGGTATGGTACTGGCACAAAAACAGAAAGATAGATCAATGGAACAGGATAGAAAGCCCAGAGATAAACCCACGCACATATGGTCACCTCATCTTTGATAAAGGAGGCAAGAATATATAATGGAGAAAAGACAGCCTCATCAATAAGTGGTGCTGGGAGGGCTTCCCTGGTGGCGCAGTGGTTGAGAGTCCGCCTGCCGATGCAGGGGACGCGGGTTCGTGACCCAGTCCAGGAAGGTCCCACATGCCGCGGAGCGGCTGGGCCCGTGAGCCATGGCCGCTGAGCCTGCGCGTCCGGAGGCTGTGCTCCGCAACGGGAGAGGCCACATCAGTGAGAGGCCCGTGTACCACAAGGAAAAAAAAAAAAAAGTGGTGCTGGGAAAACTGAACAGCTACATGTAAAAGAATGAAATTAGAACACTCCCTAACTCCATACACAAAAGAATTCAAAATAGATTAAAGACCTAAATGTAAGCCCAGACACTGTAAAACTCTTAGAGGAAAACATAAGCAGAACACTCTATGACATAAATCATAACAAGATCCTTTTTGACCCAACTTCCAGAGAAATGGAAATAAAAACAAAAATAAACAAATGGGACCTAATGAAACTTAAAAGCTTTTGCACAGCTAAGGAAACCATAAAGAAGACAAAAAGACAACCCTCAGAATGGGAGAAAATATTTGCAAATGAAGCAACTGACAAAGGATTAATCTCCAAAATATACAAGCAGCTCATGTATTTCAATATCAAAAAAAACCAAACAACCCAATCCAAAAATGGGCAGAAGACCTAAATAGACATTTCTCCAAAGAAGACGTACAGATTGCCAACAAACACATGAAAGGATGCTCAACATCACTAATCATTAGAGAAATGCAAATCAAAACTACAATGAGGTATCACCTCACAGCAGTCAGGATGGCCATCGTCAAAAAATCTAGAAACAATAAATGCTGGAGAGGGTGTGGAGAAAAGGGAACCCTCTTGCACTGTTGTTGGAAATATAAATTGATACAGCCACTATAGAGAACAGTATGGAAGTTGCTTAAAAACAACAGAACTACCATATGACCCAACAATCCCACTACTGGGCATATATCCTGAGAAAACCACAATTTAAAAAGAGTCATGTACCACAGTGTTCATTGCAGGTCTATTTACAATAGCCAGGACATGGAAGCAACCTAAGTGTCCATCAACAGATGAATGGATAAAGAAGATGTGGCATATATATACAATGGAATATTACTCAGCCGTAACAAGAAACAACTGAATTATTTGTAGTGAGGTGGATGGACCTAGAGACTGTCATACTAAGTGAAGTAAGTCAGACAGAGAAAAACAAATACCGTATGCTAACACATATATATGGAATCTAAAAAAACCAAAAATGGTTCTGAAGAACCTAGGGGCAGGACAGGAATAGGGATGCAGACGTAGAGAATGGACTTGAGACACTGGGAGGGGGAAGGGTAAACTGGGACGAAGCCAGAGAGTGGCGTGGACATATATACACTACCAAACATAAAACAGATAGCTAGTGGGAAGCAGCTGCATAGCACACGGAGATCAGCTTGGTGCTTTGTGACCATCTAGAGGGGTGGGATGGGGGGGGAAGGGAGACGCAAGAGGGAGGGGATATGGGGATATATGTGTATGTATAGCTGATTCACTTTGTTATACAGCAGAAACTAACACACCATCGTGAAGCAATTATACTCCAATAAAGATGTTAAAAATAAAAAATCATCAGCTTCTTGGAACATACAGA
Source organism: Pseudorca crassidens (assembly GCF_039906515.1). Classification (NCBI taxonomy): domain Eukaryota; kingdom Metazoa; phylum Chordata; class Mammalia; order Artiodactyla; family Delphinidae; genus Pseudorca; species Pseudorca crassidens. The sequence goes on along the minus strand of NC_090305.1, from coordinate 6,415,725 downwards.
ATAAAGGAAGTTGCAGAAAAAATTTGGAGTTAAAAAAACAAAAAAAAAGGCTCACCCTAGGGCAGTGGAAAACCTGAATAGGAACATTGAATCAATCCCTGAGTATATCTCACTGATGGATTTAAATGATTGCTCTGTGTCGTTTTTGAATTACGTAAGAGACGTATTTAAGAATACTAACTAAAAGCATTTAATGCAGCATCAATATTCTAGATTTATGATGAGTCCTTTTTTATGTCTACCTTAAATAATATCTAAAATTGAGAATTTCGGTGAATTTTGAAGTAAAAGATAACCTTGTACTTAAACATACCCACAGTGATACTATTTATCTTCTATTATTGTATATTTTATTTTGCTTATTGTGTTCCTGTAGTTCATAATATCATGTGGTGTAGGTTTTATACAATGATTTGCATACACAGGAGATATATTTTAATTTCTAAATGCTTCATCAGAATTAGAAAGAAAACGTCACTGTCTTCCAGCTTTAGCGTTCACTATCAACTCTAAAAACTGTACTAGCACGAAATTCTGTACTCAGAAAGTAAACCTACTGAGCAAGAGGTTAAGAAATATTCTAAACTAGATAATGCAAACAGGCTGGGTTTTTAACACCACAGTCCACATCAATCTGAGGTAATTGTTTTAAATGCTGTAAATATTCATTTGATACCTCTACCATAGAATAAACAATTCCTTACCACTCTCTATACTCCTGAGATTCCCAGAATGCCATAAGGATTTATTTACTTCCTGTAAAACAGCAGGGGTCCTTAATCCTGTCAACAGGTTATGGAGCTGTTTTCTCTTTGGGAGGAGAGTAGGAAGGGCCCCAGGCTTGGTGCTGGCGTTGTTTGGGAAATGCTGCCATCTATGGGACAGCAGTGGGCATTACAAACAGGGCCCCGTGCAGCAGAAACCACAGGGCAGGCCAACTGCTCAGCAACGCGGTCAGTTCAGTAAATGAAGCAGTTCTTGGTCAATAAACAGGAATAAAAATAATAGCACTGGCTAGAAAATAAATTTTAGAAACTCAAGCTGGCAGTGCTCGCTACCACAGCTAATCCTTGGAGAAAAAATATGAGTTCTACTGCAGTTACTCTCCTGCAGCTTGGATCCAAATTTGTTTCTCCATTTTTTATTCCCCAAACACACACACACCCCCATCTGTACTCTCATCTAAAGGAGTGCAGTGTTATTAGAATACCACCACCTCCCACACACTTGCAAACAGATATGTTAATTCGTTAATTAAACATTTTTAAAAACTGCCCATTCTGAATAATGACATAAACCAAATTTGCAACCTACTCCTGACCTTCCTGTATATAATTTTTTTCTTTAGACTTTATTTTTGTTGAAACAACACATGCTCAAAGAAAAAATTTAGAGTACAGCAAAGTGTTGAGAAGAAAAAAGAAATCACCAGAAATCCCTTCCTGCAAAATTAACTAGGCCAGACCTATGAGACAATGCAACGTAGTTCTGTTCAAAACACTGCCAATTCTGATTTGACAGTTTCTCCCTTTTCTCATGCATTTGCAGTCCATACAGTAATACCATAAAGACCATTTTACTGTTTGAAAGGTCCTTGCATATTTATTGAAAACACTTGGTCAAGAGCTTTCAGCAATAATGTCATTTGATGCCTACTTCAACTGTAGGAAACACATACTGTTATTATTGTCTCTATTTCCTAAAAGAATAAATAGAAGGTTAGAAAGGTTGACTCACTTTGCTTAGGTTTTACAGATAAGTAAGCAGTAGACCCAGGATTCGAACACAGTTCCTTTCATCTGTGCCTGTATCCATTCTCGGTATCCACTCTCTTGTGCCTTCATTGTGGTCAAGGAATAGTAACTTGAACCTTGTTCTTCTTTGTTTTTGGTTTTAATTTTATATCTGTGTGGCCTTGGGCAAATCATTTAACTTTCTTTTGTCTCAGTTTTCTCATTTTTTCAGCAATAACTTCTGAGTATATATTTCTATGTTCTTTTCCAACTCTAAATCATAATTCATCTTCCTTGCTGAAGACAGCAAAATTAAAGAGTCACAGGTCATTTGGCTAGAACTCTGAAGGTTCTTTAGTTCAGCTCTCTCATTTTAAATATGAAGGAGCTAATTAAGCTTGTGAAAAAAAAAACAATAGCTGAGAGGTACCGTCCTCAGAAGAATTACATCCTATGTACCAGCACCTTGCAGGGGTTTTATTTCAGTTTGCTCCAGGCCCTCTGACTCTTACCTGGCCAGCTGAGGGAAGAAATAAAGAGCAAAGAGGAAGCCTTGAGAGCCTTCAGTAGGCAAAATTGTAATATGGTAGTGGTTACTGATACAGACTAAGAAGCAACCAGGAATCTCTAGACTTATAAGCCATTCTTAGGAATGAGGCTTGGAGTCCAGAAGCTGAACCTCAGATGGGAAAGCAAGTTTGCCAGTGGCGTAAACAAGCAGGGATGCCTCCACACTACTGCATTGAGCGTGAAAAGAATATTACGCTTCCACCATGATTTATACATCTTTAGGTGCCCACAACATGGTTTGGTATAATGGCTTTGTTGTTAGTAGAGCTTGGAAAATATTCGCCAAATGAATGATTTAGGTACTATTCCATTTCTGTCTAGGAGTGGAAAGCTGCAAAGAAAATTGCTTCAAACCTAATAAGGAGAAAAGGCTATATTATTTACAATATCATAACTTTTCTTGAATTCATTAAAGAGCTGATTCCTCAAGGCAACCAAGTAAACCAAGCTCAAAGATGCATAAACCCATCCAAGGAGAGATAGGACACACGAACTGTCTCACCTCAGTTGGAACATGAGAGAAAGAGGGGACCATTACAGAAGTGAGTGCAAAAGAAACAAGCAAAACATTTAGTGAATCCTTAAAGGCCAAGAGTGGGCTAGTGTGTTACTTTGGAATAGCTAAGGGCCCTAGGCACAAGGAGAGTTTGCACTTACTTGCAAGATTTTTTCCCAAGGGCCTCTACAAGATGCTCAGGAGAAACGTGAGGACTGGGTAGTGAAGAAAGTGATTGGCATCGCTGGGGATACAGGTATAAGCCCTGCCCACTTCTCTGGATAGTTCCTACAAAGCAGGTGCCTTAAGCCACTAGGGGAGGGGTAGAAGGAAATCAGTCAGACTCTGGAGGCCATGGAAGGGAGCTCTTAGACACAGGCGGGAGCCCATTGCCTTTTAGGAAATGGTTGGACCCTGTACCCCTGGGGAGGAGAGACACAAAACAGTCACTTTGGCTGAAAGATAAAATCTGAAAATCCACCAATACTAGATTAAGAAATACAGTTTAATCCCTTATGAATGGTTATTTTTTTATTTAAAGAAATAGTCTATACCTGAAATGAATAAAGTGTTATATGTCAATTATATCTAATAAAAAAGTTTAAAATAGTAGTCAATTGACAGTAATGTTTTAAATGCTCATGATTTAATGTAAAATGAATAAGTTTGGTAAAAATCTATACATAATTCGTTCAGTATTTAAAAATATGCATAAAGAGAAAAAGACTGAAAGGACTTGGCTAATACCGGCTTTTAGGTTTTCCAACAAATCTTTACTCATGCTTTACCGAACTTGAATATGAATTAAGTTCTCTTCTCTTGTCTAATATTTTTGTCATGTGCCTGTTAGTTTTACAACGAAAAAAATAGAAAGAAAAATAATTTTTAAAACCTTGAGAACCAGTATATTTCGATTCCAGCATTTCAGTCCCAGCATTTCAGATATCTTTTTACTTTATTTGATGACTAGGGCACCGCAGCTGCCTGGTTATTTTTTCCTTCTACTTCTCTGATCCCATCGCCTTATAGTCCTTACCTGGTAAATTCCATCATCACAATTGCTTAGCATCAGAGAATCTCAGCTCAATTTCAGACCTCTTCTTTCTGTCTACATTCACCTCCTTTCTTATGGCTTTAAATATTTATATGATAATGACTACAAAATTTATATATTCAGCTAAGACCTCTCCTCTCACTCCAGGCTTTTATATTCAACTGTATACTCTTCATATCTACTTGAATTCCTAAAAGATGCCTTGAACTGAACGTGTCTAAAATTGAAATGTTGTTCTTTTCTATTCTACCATCAAAGGCCTGCATCTTTTGCAGTCATCTGTATAATTCCATTTTCTCAAGTAACATACGTATATACATGTTGAGTTTTCAGATTAGCACTCAACCTAGTGTTTCAAAAACAAAGTAACTTAAAAATCAGGTAATTTCTGAGAAATAAGCATGCAATTATGAAGGTATTGAATTCTCTAATGTGACGTCATAAATGTGACAATAGAATTCTAACTCACATTGTAGAGATATTTACAGGAAAGATAAAAATGCTTTTCAGAAAAAAGTATCTATTATTTTAAATGCTCGGTACTAAGGCTTTTCAGAACCTTCCTTGGAGGGGGGGCTGAAGGGTGAAAAGGGACTTTGGAGGCAACCAAATGCCCTTTAAAAGGACACTCCCTCCTTGTGCTACTTATTTTCTCTCATTTATTGATTTAACAACTATTACTTGAGCACCTACACTCTGTAAGGCATATTTTTCCTAACACTGGCGAGACAGGGATGGACAAAACCTACAAAGTTCTTGCCTTTATAGAGCTTCTATTCTAGTAAGGAAGACAGACAATAATCAAAGAAGTAAAATAAATATAACTTATAATAGGCAGTAAAAATGAGAAGAGGGTACTATTTAGATATCACTGAGGAGGGACACTTTGAGCAGACACCTGAATATTACAGTAAAAATTTTAAATATTTTTTTCACAAACTGTCAAATTCACCTGAGTGGCTTAGTAAGTTGTGGCAGCCCAACTGGTTTGCCATTGGTGATGGAAGTATTCAGGTATGAGCCTTCTAGATCTTAAATCCACCAACTTACCACATGATTATGCAGAATAATTTTCTATTTTGCTATGGCGTGGTAATGGTTGCACTTAAACCACCATGGCTCAGATGATACCCTTGAACTCAGGTGACTATTTCATTGGAAGATTTGTTTGTAACTCAGATTGTTTCATTCAACTTACGAGTAGTTTTTCATTTCATTTGAGAGAAATATTAGCCAAGTTCCGGGCACTATGATAGTATTCGTAAGTTGAGAAAATGAAAAAGGCTATTTTTTTCAAGCATGTTTGGAGCATATATCTTAGAACTCTGAGGTCAGAATATTAGGCAGCTAAGTTGGACCTTTTGAATTAAACGTCTAAATATTATGCATTCCATAGTCTATTTAAATGACAGAGAAGTGAAGGATGGCTTAAACTCCAAAAGAAGAAAAATTAGAAATAAGGTGTGAAAAGTATAATGTGAAAGTCTGAAAACACATCTATTTATCTATCTATCTAGCTATCTATCTATCTATTTATCCATCTACCCCCACATACACTAACACACATAAATATGTACACACATAATATTTGTAACATATTCATTCATTCATTATGCATATACTCTATATATGCTATGCTGTTATAGACAAATGGCATGTATCACTGAATTAAAAAAACCTTGCTCTCATAAAGCTTACATTAGAGCAGGAAGAAATAGTAATCAACAGACATAATCAACAAATACATTATTTAGCATATTAGGTGAGATCTGTAATGGAAAAAGGAAAAGTTGAACAAGAAAAGAAACTCAGAAGTGCCAGTATAAACGAGGGGGTACATTTTCAACAAGATGGAGAGGGTAGTGAAGGATGTCTGAATGCGAGTTATGCAACTAAAAATATTGACTATGCTGCAATTTTATGTGATATTGGTATGCATTTATATATAAAATATATTTATATTCCAGATTGACATATACATAATACATATATTCACCAACATTTATATTGAAAAAATGTCTTCTTTAAGCACTTAAATGTTCTCTTTAATCTCTTTTACATTTTTAGAAATAAAATATTCCTGATATTCACTTGAAGACACCCAATATTAACTTCTCAAAGGTAAATGGAATAAAATATACATAAATAGTGTGCAAATTCTTCCCCAAACATGGCTTTGTTGCTTAGTTTTAAAGGATAAGTTCATTTTTCTACACACAAATGGAAAAGCCCTAGTGATGGATGATATGTTCTGCCTTTGGAATTCAGATGTTGCAAACCTGCCTTTGGAGACAGTAGTCTATGTGGCTACCTGCCAAGCAGAAGACGACATGTGTAACTATTTTCAAAGCCATTTTATTGGACTCTAGTTTCCTTCACTGCCTCTGTGTATAAGATAAATGTAAAGGGTAGAAATGTAGAAATATAGCAACAAGCTGGTATAGTAAGTCTAAAACATACATGACTAAACAGTGTTTATACTAAGATTGAGTCAAATAAATTAATATTTTTGTCTTTGGTTTGAGGTTTTTTAATCTTGGAGTTTACTTTTCCTCATAGCCTCTTTTACGTTGGGTAACTATTGTTTGTGTTGATGATATAACACATGCTGACACCAAATATCAATTCTAGGTAAATCCAGTTAAGCCCAGAAGCAAATCAGCTGGATTAGCAGTCCTTGAATAAATGATTTTTCTTCCATTTACTTTGCTTTTTGCAAATGAGCCTTTTAATATAAAAAAATTTAAGCTATCAGCATCCCCATTCCTTATTAATAGCAGAAGCCTAAAATGAATTCCTTAAAAGTAAGGGTTGAAGTTTCCCTTTTATGCTACTAATATGAATGTTATAATTAAAGCTATAAATAAATATGCTTATATTGCATACGGACTTCCTGTTTGTGAAAGAGGGTTATCAGAAGCACATTTAGAGTGGTATCACAGTAAAGAATTTCCCTCTAAAGGCTAAGAAGCTATGTTATTTTTGCCCATTTAGGGTTCTTTGCTTTCCTTCTCTATCCAGAAAAATAAAGCTAATAAATAAAATATTAAAAATTTAGCTAGTTGGGTATTCAAGATAATGGATTTATTGCTATTAAATAAAAGTCCAAGGTAGAGACCTCCATGAGCAGAGAGGTATTTAGTCTCTTTCATTAAGAGCCATGAATCTCATTACTTTTGTAAATGTTTTGATGAAATGTTTTATGATTATGATGTCCTTAAGAGCATGATAAAGATGTATATGTGGTATGCAAAAAAGAAAGCAAAATGTAAATTACAGCTTTAGCTCACTGATTGGTTTTTTAAAATCTCAGTAGATTTCATTTGTTTAAAATATGATTGATGAAAGTTCTTAATTTAACTTATAACTAGGATCTTTATTTGCATCTTCTCTTCTGGTATGGATAAAAGAAAATATTCTTAAAGAGAAAAAAAGTCACTGCTTACTCTGAAGAATGGCTTTATTCTCTCCCCTCAGGATCCTCATGTCTCTATGTCCACCACTTTAAATTATTATGTCATAAACCTCACCTGATCATATCAGGCCTCCACATTGAAAAGCCCACCTTAGACCAGACCCCCCAAAACTCATGAAATTTATGCCCTGCCTCGTTAGAGACACTGTTAAAACTCTGGCAATATAGTGATTTATCTTATTGAAGTCAGAATTTTTTTTAACTATGAAACTCTTTATCTACCGAATGGAAATGACCACCCTCAAATACACTGGATGTCCACTGAAAAAGGAGTAAGATACAATCTTTTTTTTAAACTTTATTTTTTAGAGTAGTTTTATGTTCACAGCAATATTGAGCAGAAGTTAGAGATTTCCCATACACCCCCCAACACACACACAGACACAACCTGCATCTACCACCCCCCATTAGTTACAATCGATGAACCTACATTGACACGCCCCAATCACTCAAACTCTATGCATCACTTTATAGTACAAATTTACTGTTGTACATTCTATGAGTTTGGACAAATGTGTAATAACATACATCCATCATTATGGTATCATACAGAGTATTTTCAGTGCCCTAGAAATCCTCTGTTCCACCTATTCATCTTTTCCCCACCCCAAGGCCTGGCAACCATCAGTCCTCTTACTGTTGCCATAGTTTTGCCTTTTACAGAATGTCATATGGGTGGAATCATACAGTATGTACTTTTTTCAGATTAGTTTCTTTATCTTAGCAATACACATTTAAGTTTCCTCCATGTCTCTTTATCACTTGACAGCTCATTTCTTTTTAGCACTGAAGAATATTCCATTATTTGGATGCACCACAGTTTATTTATCCATCCTACTACTGAAGGATATCTTGGTTGCTTCCAGGTTTTGGAATTATGAATTAAGCTTCTATAAACATCTGTGTGCATCTTTTTGTGTGAATATATTTTCAGCGCCTTTGAGCAAATACCAAGGAGCATGGTTGCTGAATTGTGTATGGTAAGAATATGTTTAGTTTTGTAAGAAAGTACCAAACTCTCTGCCAAAGCGGCTGTACCATTTTGCACTCCCACCAGCAATGCATGAGAGTTCCTGTTGCTCTACATCCTAGCCAGCATTTGGTGTTGTCAGTGTTTTGGATTTTGGCCATTCTAATAAGTGTGTAGTCGTCAGGATACAATTTTAGAAAGCTTTTTAGATATCCATTATTAGATTATGAGAGTACCCCCCAAAAATTACAGGTTTTCATTATTAACCTTTTAAAATATTAAGTAATTAATTTTAGAATAAATCAGACAAGCATCTGGAAAAGAATGCAACCACATATAGGTCCATTTGACACTTAGTAGTGAGTTTACTATTATTTGGTTAAATAGAAAATAAATCATAATTAAACTCTAATTAAGTTGAATCTTCAGTAGATAGTATTCTAGAAATACTTTTTAAAATGTTTTTTTATTCCACCGGAGGAGGAGGGGAAATAAAACTTGCTTTAAAGGTATTCAGGAATGAGGTATAATCAACCAACCATTCCCTACTACAAGTTAAAGTATGTTTTCTTGATAGGTCCCTCCCACAAGCTATAGTGCTGGGTATTTTTTTGGTTTTTTGGTTTTGTTTTGTTTTGTTTCTGTTTTACTTTACTTCATTTATAGGAATTCTCACATTGGTAGCTAAGGCAGAGATTTTAAAAATCAGCATTTTCATGCCAAACAGTAAAATGTTTTAAACGTTTTGCATAGTTTTAAAATATACTGTATTCTCAAACCATTTCCAAGATAAAAGACACTTTTGCAGGGAGAAAGTGATTATCTAATTTGGCAAGACATAGAAATTTCCAGCTGAGGCACATTAAAACATTTTTACAATTGCCTCAAAGGCAGAAAATTTTCACCATTCCTTTGACTATAAAAATCTGTCTCTACTGAACAGAAATGACCAGTTTTCCTGAAAAAATGTTAGAGTACATACATAAATAGTTTTTGTCCATCCAAAGGCTTTATGAAATATCTTCTACCCACTTCTACAATTTGTCTAATGTTGATTCTCTTTATAATTATTATTTAGTTTTTTTTAAGTTTTACTTGTAAATTAATAATTAAAACATGACCTTTAATTATACTACTTTTAAGAAGAAATAAGTTACAAATAGTATGCACTCAACAAACTTAATTATCCTTTTTGACAGTGCACTTAATTTCAGGTAACTTTCACATGAAACCAAAAATATAAGAATGCCTATGACAAGACAGGAAATTTCACATGGAGCTGAAACATATAACAAGAGAGTCAAATGGGAATGCAAGAAATAAAAATAAATATTAAAAATGAAAGAATCTCTCTTACAGGTTTGCCAATAGGCTGGACAGGGCAAAGGAAAGATTCAGTGAACATACAAATAGGTCAAGAGAAAATATCCAAAATGATGTAAAAAAATGTGAAATAAAAATATAAAGATGAAAGTGAAATAAAAACATATTCATAAAAGTGAGATGAAAATATAGTTTCCCCAAGTGCTCTGGAACAATAGTAAATGGTGTACATGCAAATAATTGGAGTTTCAGGATTGGAGGAGTCAAAACGCATGACTGGTATTTCTGGTTTCAGTTCTAACATATAAAAAGCTTGGAAGGCACTATTCCTGTCCTTACAACAAGAAAAGCCTGGAATAACTAAAAATCACCAACTTTTCTTAGATCCATCCCAGAACTAAACAAACAGGGAAAACTGCCATTCCCAAATCAAGAAAGACAGGTGAAGCGGGAGCATCACAGCCAAGATAAGCTTACCTGGGAGAGAAATCACTGGAGTTACAAACAGGTTGGAACAGTTTTATGGTAATTTTTATGAATCATTAGGGACTGAGTTTGGATTCACTTGAGAGTGAGAAATTCCTGGTGGCTGCAGTTTTAGGGGGAGTCCTAAACTCTTTTGTGGTTTTGACCTCAAAGAACTCCACCAAATTCTCACATTAAGAGCCAAGAAAATCAGCTTTGGCAGGAGGAGGAAAAGTAAACTTTGTGAACTATGCCCAGAGTGTTCTCCATAACAAAGCTCTACTTGCCAGGGAACATGTCCTTACCTGGACCATATTCCACACGGAGGAAAGGCACTTTGTGATTCCAGTTTCCTCCCTCCTTCTTGTCTCACCTAAGGGAAGAATGGCTAAGGGAGGAATGAGTGATGGTCACAGCCCAGGGACACAGGCCCCCTAAAAGACTGAGGTTTGGTCATCAGGTTAATAGAATGCCCTCTCTCTGCAACGCCTTGCCACCACACCAACAGGGCTTTGGTATAATAACAGGGCATTGCAATGGGAAGAGCTATAAGACAGCTCTGATCTGAGTTGGGAGTACTTACAGCTTTTTCAAGGCAGCGGGAAAGACAACAGGATACTAGCAGACTCTGAAGCATTCATTAAACACAGCCCAACTCCCAGCCAGATTAACATAAAACCTCACACTCAAGCCCTATTTTCCTCAGTTCCTATTACTTGATGAATTATTTCTGACTTTAAATTAAGATTACCAGGCATGTTAAACGTAAGAAAAAAACGTGCTGAAGAGACAAGGCAAGCATCAGAACCAAACCCTGTTTTGACACACATTTTGAATTATCAGAGAAGGAATTTAAAAGAACTATGATTAGTATATTAAGGTTGCTAATGGAAAAGTGGACAACAAGCATAAACAGATGAGTAATGTAGTCAGAAGCAGTAAAAACCTATGAGAATCGAAAGGCAGTGCTAGAAATGAAACCACTATGAAGGAAGAAGGATGTCTTCAGTGAGCTCTGCAGACTGGACATGGCTGAGGAAAGAACCAGTGAGCTTGAACATAGGTCAGTAGAAATTTTACAAACTGAAATGCAAAGAAGAAATAAAATGGAAAAAGATAAAAACAGAATATAACAGAAAAAAATATGGGAAAATTTCAAAAGATGTAATATATGTATAATTTGAATTCTAGAAACAGAGGAAAGATAGGAGACCAGAAGAAATATGTGAAGTCATAATGGCCAAGAATTGTCCAAAATTGCCAACAGACACCAAAGCACAGATCCAGGAAGGTCGGCAAGCAACCAACAGACTAAATACCCAAAACCACATCTAGACATATCATATTCAAATTATAAAGAAAAAAAGGCAAAGAGAAAATTGTGAAAGAAGCCTAGGGTTGGGGATGAAACACCTTACCTATAGAGGAACAAGTCAACACCAACAGCAGCAGCAACAACAACAAAAATACAACACACTTCTCAGAAGCCATGCAAGCAAGAAGAGAGTGGAGTGAAATATTTAAGATGTTAAAAGGAAAAAAAACAACAACACATAAATCTAGATTTCTATATTCAGCAAAATTATCCTTCAAAATGAAGGAGAAATAAAGTCTTTCTCAGATAAATAAAACCTGGAGGAATTCAGCAGCAGGAGAACTGTCCTGCAAGAAAAGTGAAAATTAGTGATTCAGGGAGAAGGAAAATGATATAGGTCAAAAACTAAGAGCTCCATAAAGAAAGGAAGCATTGGAGAATGAATAAATGACGCTAAAATAAAATATTTTTTATTCTTGATATAAAGATCACTGTTCAAGTAATAACACTACAATATATATATTGAGGGATTATAGCAAATGGGTATCAGGTGAGGTTGAAAACCTGTGTTTCAGCCCTGACCATGGTAAATCACAGAGGCTCCCCTGGCAGCCCAGGCAGGGGAAAGTTGCCCTCCCCGCCCCACACCAGACTTGGTGCACAGCCGGTGTGCCACAGACTCTTAAGGGAGTTGCAGACAAGGACTCAGGCCCCTCCCCCCAGTCATACTTTTGCATATTTGCTTTCCTAGCCCTGGTGCTTTCGTTCCTAGGTCTTTCTCTCAGAGGCCTTGGACAAAGATCTTCTACAGGCACCTTTATGGAGGCCTCCTTATGGGAGAGGAAGGAAGGGGAAACCTTTTACTACTTTTCACGCCTCTGACCCAGTACTTTTCCACTCCTACCCTTGACCCTGACCCCAGGATCCATACTGCCAGAGACCTTTGTTCAAGGCTCTCTTTTTTTTTTTTGTGGGGGGGGGGGGCGGCATAGCTCATGTGTTACATTAAGAATATGCAGATTATGACCTGCAGACTAAGGAGGTATACCCCCCCAAAGGGGTCAGCAGGTTGGTCCCTCAGCATCTGAGCTCCCACTCTGGGGAAGAGTAAACCTCAGAGCAGTTTTGATTGAAGGTGCAGTTTTTATACACTCACACAAAGGAAGTAAAGTCACAAGATTTATCACTTAGACATCCCAGAAAAGGGGCGTGGGTGTACAGTGAGCCAGGGGAAGGGCAGTCCTCTATCCCAGGTCACAAGCAAGCAAGAGACATAGCTCAGGGTAGCAAGCACCTGTTACTTATAAGGTGGTTGGGGCAGAGGTCACTAACTTTTCATAGGTGGTTCTGTAAGTGTAAGCAGTTATTTTCGAAAGGTGACTCAGGAAAAGCAAAGCAAGACCTTGTGGCAGGAATCCTAAGCTCAGGTCCTTATCTAAATGTCCAGGCTCTGGGTGTGAGCAGGGCTGTCACACTGTGAAATGCTTAGGCAGTAACTCAGAATGGCTGTTTTTTCATCACATTCCCTTGACAGGAGATGAACCCACATCTGTGCTAGTCCACCTGACCGTCCACTGTTCGCAGTTCCATGGAGAAAAACGGAACAGGGGATGTCAGAGCTATCTCCAGTTGTAGCCTCTTGCTTATACCATCTCAAGTAAGTTATTAAAGGCTTAACTCATTTATCTTGAGCTTGTTGCTTTAATTGGCTACTCCAACATCTGGCAGCTCAGCTTTCTCCCAGCACAGTTGAGCTCCCGGTGGATGGAAAGGACGGGTATAAAACGAATGACACAAATATCATACAGGGAAAGAGGGATGAATGGGAACATTGTGTTACAAGGTATCTTTACTACAACTGAAGAAGTAGAGTGTTTTTTGAAGTTACAATTAGATTTTACAAACTATAAGGCGGCCACTGAAAGAAATTTTTTAAGAAATATAATGATATGCTGAGAGAAGATAAAACAATCATATAAAATGATCAATTAAAACCACAGAAAGTATAGTAAAAAGGAAGGAAGAAAAAACAAAAGCAACAAATATAAAAGAGTTACAAACATGGTAGATATTAATTTAACTATATCAACTTTACATGTGAATGATCTAAATGTATCAATTTAAAGACAGAGATAGTCACAATGAATAGAAGAAAAATAAGGACTGAACTATATGCTGTACACCAAAGCAAACAGACAGAAAGAAAAACATTTCAAATAAAATGACAGATTCAAAGAAAAGGAAATGAGAGAGATATACTATGCTAACACTAACTGAAAGAAAAAAAAAACTAAAGAGGAATATTTATTTCATACAAAACAAATTCCAGAGCAAGAAAAATTGTGAGGGATAAATAGATCCATAATGATAAAGATGTCAGTTCCCCCCCAAAATAATTCAATTATCTTTAATGTGTATGCACCTAGCAGCAGAACATCAAAATATGTGAGGGAGAGGCTGATGGGACAGAAAAAAGAAATAGAAACATCAACTATTATATTTGGAGACCCCCCTTTTAGCAACTGAGAAATTAAGCAGGCAGAAAATCAGTAAGGATGGTTGACCTGAATAGCACTACCAATCAATGTAACCTAAATGACATTTATAGAATGAACGTTGTAACAGCAGAATACATATTCCTCTCAAGTTTGCATGGAACATTCACCAAATTAAGCATCCTGAGTGATAAAACACACTTTAGCAAAATTCAACAAACAGAAATCATGCAGAGTATATTTTCAGACCACAAAGGAATTAAAGTAAAAATCGGCAACAGAATGATAATTGGAAAATCCCTAAATATTTGGAGATTGGACAACACCCTTGTAAATAATACACGAGCCAAAGAAGAAATTGCAGGAGAAATTTTAAAATATTTTGAAGTAGGGGCTTCCCTGGTGGTGCAGTGGTTGAGAGTCCGCCTGCCGATGCAGGGGACACGGGTTCGTGCCCCAGTCCGGGAAGATCCCACATGCCACGGAGCAGCTGGGCCCGTGAGCCGTGGTCGCTGAGCCTGCACGTCCGGAGCCTGTGCTCCGCAACGGGAGAGGCCACAACAGTGAGAGGCATGCGTACTACAAAAAAAAAAAAAAAAAAATTTTTGAAGTAAATAAAAATACATCTTATAACGTATGGGATGCAAAAATAGCAGTTCATAGAGGGAAATTTATAGTATTGCATGTATTCGTTAGAAAGAGAAAAGACCTGAAATCAATAACCTAAGCTTCTCCCTTAGAGAATAAGAGGAAGAAGAGCAATTAAATTGAAAACAAAAAAACAATAGAGAATAGCAATAAAAATAAAAGCTGGTTCTTTGAAAGGACTGATAAATTGGATAAACCTCTAGCCAGGCAAACCAAGAAAAAGAGAAAAAAAGACACAAATTACCAATATGAGAAGTGAGATAAGGTCCAACACTGCTGATCCCAGAGACATAAAAGAATAATAAAGGAATAATATGAACAACTCATCTCAATATTTGGTAAGTTAGATGAGATGGACCAGTACCTTGAAAGACAAAAACTACGAAGTCACAAACAAAGGGAAGTAGATTATCTAAGTAGGAGCATACACATTTAAAAAATTGAATCAGTAATTAATAACTCTCTAAAAGAAAGCACCAGGCCCTGATGGTTTCAGTGGAAAATTCTACCAAACATTTAAGGAAGAAATGACAGCAATTCTCTATAATCTCTGAGAAAACACAAGCAGAGGGAACACTTCCTAACACAATCTATGTAGCCAGTAACATCCTAATAGCAAAAACAGAAAAAGATGTCCCCCACAAGGAAAACAAATCAGTTTCTTCCATGACCATAGATGCAAAAATATCAACAAGATATTAACAAATGAAATCCAGCAACATATAAAAATGACAATATACCTTGACCAAGTAAGAGTTATCCCAGGAAGGCAAAGTTGGATTAACACTAATAATTAATATAATACACCACAGTAATAGAATAAAAGGCAAATCCACATGGTGATCAAAATTGATTCAGAAAAATAAGTTGATAGAGACCAAAATCTTTTCATGATAAAAACACGCAAGAAACTGGAAGTGGATAGACCCATCTTTAACCAGATGAAGGGCATCTATACAAACTCACAGCTAACATTGTACTGAATGGTGAAAGACTGAATGCTTTATTCTTAAGATCAGAAACAATAATAAATGTGATACATTGCATTGATAGAAGGAAAGCTAAAAATCACATGATCATCTCAACAGATGCAGAAAAAACATTTGACAAAATTCACCATCGATTCATGATAAAAACTCAACAAACTAAGTAGAGAGAGAACATATTTCAACATTATAGAGTCCATATATGACAAACCCACAGCTAACATCAAACTCAGCGGTGATACCTTGAAAGCTTTGCCTCTAAAATCAGTCACAAGAAAAGGGTGCCCACTTTTACCACTCTTATTCAACATAGTACTGGAATTCTTACCCAGGTCAATCAGGTAAGTTAAGTATGAATTTTCCATATGACTCAGAAATTCTTCTTCTGGGCACTTAACCAAGAGAAAGGAAAGCATATGGCTACACAAAAACAGGTATGTGAATTGCCAAAGCATCATTATTTGTAACAGCTAGAATTTGGAAACAGCCCAAATGACCATCAACTGGTAAATATATTAAAAAACTGGGGGTATATTCATAAACATGAAATACTATTCCAAAATAAAAAGTAATATGATATTAACATATGTAAAGCATGATTGAATTTCACAAACATGATGCTATGTGAAAGAAGTCAAACGTAAAACATCACATACTATATAATTATCAATACATTGATATGAAGTTCTAGAAAAGGCAAAACTATACAGTGAGAAAGAAGGTAAGTCCTCACCTGGGATCAAGAGTGGAAAAGGGGGATCAAGTGCAAAGGAACAGAGGGAAACTGTAGGGTGAGGGAACTGTTCTATTCCTAATTGTGGTGGCGGTTAAGTTGTTGTACAAATTACCAAAATTCATCAAAATGTACACTTAGAATGTTGAATTTTAATATATATGCAAACGATGCATTAATAAAAAAGTGAATAAATGAAATATAAAATATATAAATATTTTCACATAAATAAATATCTCCCCATTTAATTTCACATAAATAAATATCTCCCCAGTTAATTGCATAAATTAAATATCTCCCCAGTTAATTGCACTTGCCTTCTATGTGATATAGTAGCAGATGGTCTAATTGATGAGAGACATCTCTCTGTCACTGTGTTGTAATGCTCACAGCACCACATATTCTCTTCAAGTTTAGATCTAATGTCACAAAAGAAAGCAAACTCTATCAATTATTTCTACTTCTCATACTTATTTAACTCATAGTCTCAAATTAAGAAGTCCAAGGCCAAGATGTTTATAGTTTTAAACAGCAGTAGCCAATGTAATTGATGCATTAGCAAGATAATGTGGCAGAATTCGTAAGAAATACAAATATTTAACAACTGATCTCTTATCCAAACGATCTGACAATCTACTGCTGGCAAACAGATGTGAGCATTGCTACCTATGTATTGTAGTATATAATATGTATGTTAATACAATCAAGATACGGACTAACTTACAACTGTAGGGAAGATTGATGAAGTTTGAATTTTAATTGAGCCTAGAAGTGTTGGTGGGATTTAACCTAGACAAGGAAGATCATTCCAGATAGAGGAAGCATTGTGAGAAAATCCCAAAGGTTTATTTCATAATATTCGCCTAGGCAATGATGTTTTGCTTGGTGTGGGTGAAGCAGAGAAAGACAAAATTAGTACGTATGAGAAGATAGCCTAAAACCTGAAGATAAGCAGAATTTATTGTTATGGTAAGAACTTTAGAACTTTTGATGTAGGCGTTGAAACCATGTAGCTTTGGGAGAAGGGTTGGCATACTCAACATGATCAAATCCATATTCTCAGAAAAGGAGAAGGTTAGGCATACTCAACATGATCAAGTCCGTATTCTCAGGAAAGGAGAAGGATGAATTGCAGCAAAAAAAAACAAAAAAGAAGTTAGAGAAAAGAGTTAGGAGACTTGAATAAGAAGAGCTACCGTGGAAATGGGCAGTTTGGTAACTATGCTGATTAAATCTAAGGGTGCAGGCTAGGAAGAAGTTAATGGATAACACAAATATTTCTAATCTAGGTGAGAATTAATTTATCAATTAGGACATCTTTGGTCCGATTAAAGAGATAAAGTTTACACATATGAAAAATTAAATAGCAAGGTAAGAAATGAATTTTTAATTGCATCTCATATGATCCTATAGAGTTGTAGCTCCTACCTTTAGACCCAGCTCTGACCTCAGCAAGTTCCTATTAAAATAACAATGTAGTGCCTACTTTACAGAGTGGTAATTTTAATCATTATCTTATTCTAGTAACAACCCCAAGATTAACAAAATCATGAACTTAACAAAATTGAGATACAGTACTTTTAGTTACTTTGCCAATTGATTAGACATGCACTGTGATTAAATATCTGTGATTAAAGATTTTCCTTCAGCAAAAATTATAGACTTTTGTAATAACTTACAAATCCAAAAGTTTTCTCTGTGTACACTTTCAAAATTAGATTTTCCCCTTTATATGAGAAGAATGCTAACAGCATCCTCAAATTTTCTTAAAGGTTTGAGTCCTATGTATTTTCAGATATATACACATTATGTGCTTGTAAAAAAAAAGTTATCTTCTAGAAAGGAAAAAGGATGAGGAAAACCCTCCAGAGAGATAATTAATAGAGAAATGGTCCCACGAGTTCCAGTGGGCTCCCTCTCTTTTTGCTCTTTGATATACCTCTTAGCAGGGCAATGTTTATTCTTCTGAATCTGTAAATAAACCTATCATGTTAGATCCTGTAATTATATTGCACATTGATTAAATTTACAAAGTCATATATTTATTTCTATGTTAAAGTTTCTAAAGCACTTGTGCACTGTTATACCACTTCATTTATGTGCACACTATTACTCTTTAAGTGATAAGACTTAGTGATTATATGGCATTGTCGATTTTTTGTATTTTCTAAAATAATCATAAACAACTTTTATAAGTATAATAAATACTATTAAAATTGAATATTTAAATATTTATAATAAGCACAAGTTTTTAATTAAAGCAGACTTACAACCTTTTTAATGTGAATTATTATATTTAATTGAAGCTATATTCAGCAGTTTATAGATAGAAGAAAAAGTTGAAGGAATAAATATATTACTTAACATCCCCAAATAATAAGGTTCAAAAGAGCCAATTGAGAATGGAGTTTGCCTCTCCTTGTTGTCACAAAAAAAATAAGGAAGGAAGAAGGGAGAAAGGAAGGAAGGGGGGAGAGAGAGAGAAGAGAGAAATCAGAGACAGAAAAGAGACTGAAGAGAGAGGGAGGGAGGAAAAGGAAAGGCAGTAGGAAGAACGAAAAAAATAACTTTGAAGATAATAGTTTAGGGAATAAAAACTGTATAAATAAATAGAAAAATCAATCAGAATGGTGGCTGCAAACATAAAAGAAATCCCATCAAATTTGTAGGATATGAGTACAGTATGAATGAAATAGAAGTCACAACATAAAGAAGTCTGCGTCAGAAGATATCACATGGCAAGAATACTGGGAATCTCCAGTCTTAAAACCAGTAGAAAGAACCAGTGAGCAAGTGTGAGAAATAAGGGTGGAAACAAGAAGGTAATTAAAGGTCTATGTAAGAAAAACTGACCCCCCCCCCCCATCCTACAACAGCCCTCACCCATTCACCTACCCTGGTGTACAGAACACAAGAATGGAATTTACTCTCAGACAAGAAATTAGAAGACTCTTCTCTGAAGCTGTTGAACAAACTAAACAGAACTGTCACAGTTAGTGTGGGTGGTGGACATATTTACCACCCGTTCCCCATCTACTCACTAAGTAAAAGCCAGCCACTGGCGAAATGCTGCCCATGTTTACAGAGATCCCAAATCAGCTCTCTTACTGCCTCAATTTAAAACATGAATGGAAAATCAAGGAACTTGTCCCGTAGCAAGAAAGAGAAGGACCAAAATAAATAGAAAAACTAACAAAAATTAAACAAGTCAGAAAAATAAAGTTTTAAATCACTAATTAGTATGATCAGGGAGAGTCAAGAGGATGTTTCATTCATAAATAAAAGTAGGACGCTATCAAAAAGA
Organism: Pseudorca crassidens; assembly: GCF_039906515.1. Classification (NCBI taxonomy): domain Eukaryota; kingdom Metazoa; phylum Chordata; class Mammalia; order Artiodactyla; family Delphinidae; genus Pseudorca; species Pseudorca crassidens. Next base: position 6,396,158 of record NC_090305.1, on the reverse strand, counting down.
AACAATAAAAGACAAGATGTTTTTGAAAATAAAATAATAAGTGTCAAAATTTTAAAAATTGAATTCAAGGATTGCAAAATAAAATTGAGAAAATCCCCAGAATATAATGCAAAAGACTAATAAAAGACATTTTGAGAGAAAAGATAAGCCATGGGAAAGGCCAGTATCTGCATAATAAGTCCAGAAATAGAGAATTTAAAAATGGAGGAAAAAAATTATCAAAGAAATAACAGCAAAAAAACCCAAAAAACAGAATTCAGAAGAATAGTAAGTAGAATCCATTGAAATCCACTAGAATTTTTTCACATCCGGGCATGTAGGACTTAGACCCTACTGCATGAACCTCCCCCAACCCCCTTGCAGACAATAACTATAAAACCTGGACTAACAGACAGTGAAGAGAGCAGATATATTCTGGCAGAAAACCCATGCTTACCAGGAGGAGGAAGGCAGAAGGTGGTACAAATAATTACCATCTTTGAGGAGCTATGCTAGTCCTTTGGGCAAACAGCAGTGGCAGGGAATGCACATGGGAAATCCCAAAATCCTTCTGGCCGGGGAAGCAGAACAATGAAACCTGGATACTATGAACATTGAAGAGTGTGGGGGAAACACCAGAAGGGAAAGAGCTGGATCCAGAATCCCCAAACTCTGTCTTACTCACATTGCTGACTCATATCTGAACTATGCACGCATAGAAGAGAATCACAGCACTTTAAACAAAGAAAAAAATGTTTGAACTATGATCTGTGTTCCTGTTCTGAAGGTTGCTATCCTGAATACTTAACATAAGCAGGCAGATTTTGGTGGAGTGGAAACTTGCTTGGAGGTGCACTGATGTGGAGCTTAGTTTCTCTCTTTGCAGTTTTTCCTTGAGGCTAAGAACAGAGAACACACAGCAAAGGCAAGAGCATACATGTGAATATTCTATTCTTCCTGGTATGATAAACAAGAAAAGAGACGCCAAGAAACGTGAATGCTGAAGAGCGTGAGGAATCTAATAGGAAAAGAGTCGGAGGAAGGATTGCTAAAGCAGTTTAATCTCAGACATAAAAGCTACTTGCTACTATTATATATGGAATGGATAAAAAACAAGGTCCTACTGTAGAGCACAGGGAACTATATTCAATATCCTGTGATAAACCATAATGGAAAAGAATACAAAAAGAATGTATATGTATGTATAACTTAATCACTTCACTGTACAGCAGAAATTAACACAACATTGTAAATCAACAATACTCCAATAAAAAAACAAAAAAGTATTTGCTAAGACAAAAGGAAAAAAATACTTATCACAGAAAAATAACAAAATCCAGTATTCTCTTAATTTAGCATTAATGTGTATGATACAATTCAAAATTACCACAAAGTGAGAGAGTAGCATGGACATATATACACTACCAAATGTAAACTAGATAGCTAGTGGGAAGCAGCCGCATAGCACAGGGAGATCAGCTCGGTGCTTTGTGACGACCTAGAGGGGTGGGATAGGGAGGGTGGGAGTGAGGCTCAAGAGGGAGGGGTTACAGGGATATATGTGTACATACAGCTGATTCACTTTGTTGTAGAGCAGAAACTAATACAACATTGTAAAGTAATTATACTCCAATAAAGATATTTAAAAAAAAATTACCCAACATGTGAAGAACTAAGAAAATAGAATACATTCCAAAGAGATAAGAAAATCATTTGAGTCCAACCCAAGATAAACCAGATGTTGCAACAAAAACTTAAAAGCAGCTACTAAAAACCAGTTTGGATGTTTCTCAAAAAACTAAAAATAGAACTACCATATGACTCAGCAATTCCACTCCTGGGTATGTATCCAAAAGAAATGAAAACAGTAAGTTGAAAAGATACACCCCAGTGTTCATAGCAGCATTATTTACAATTGCCAAGGTATGGAAGCAACCTAAGTGTCCATCAACAGATGAATGAATAAAGAAGATGTGAAACACACACACACACACACACACACACACACACACACATATATATACATATATAACGGAATATTACTTAGCCATAAAAATGAATGAAATTTTGCCATTAGCAGCAACATGGATGAACTTGGAGGTCATTATGCTAAGTGAAATAAATCAGAGAGAGAAAGACAAATTCCACTTATATGTGGAATCTAAAAAAATACAACAAACTAGTGAATGCAACAAAAAAGAAGCAGACTTATATGGAGAACAAAGGGGAAGGGGAGAGGGGCAATACAAGGATAAGGGTAAGGGGGGAGGGGCAAAAAAGGGTTATAGGATTATATGAAATCATGTGTGTGAAACTTTTGAAAATTGTAAAGCACTATAGAATTTAAAGACTCTTTCATTCAATGAAAGAAAAAAAAAGTATCCTCAAAGATGTAAAATAAAACATGTCTTCCATGCATGCAAATCTCAGTAGTAAGAGGTCTCAGCAGAGAAATAGAAGCAACAATAAAGAAGCAAATGAAAATATCAGTAATAAGAAATAAAATTCTGAAAAAATTTACTGGATTAACTTAACGAAATGGATATGACAAAGAAAAGAGTAAGTGAACTTAAGATAGAAAAATAAACATTACCCAGAGTGAAAAAAAGAAGAAAAAAACCCAGAATAACTCAGGGGCCTGCTTGGATAATATCATATAGTCAGATATATGTGTCATGGGAAATTCAGAAGGAGAAAAGAGAAAGAATAGAGGAAATGTTTCTCAAGAAACAATAGCTGAATATTTATATATTAAGCTAAAGGTCAACGTATTTTTTAAAGTTCTAATAAATCAATTTTTAATTCAATATCAAACAAAATCAGTCAAATCACATTAAATGATATTGCCACAAAAGGAAATAACAAACAGGAGAGTATGTTCATCCTTACTTGCAAAAGTAGAAATGCAAATAAAAACAATACTAAATACTTTTTGAAATATTTTAATATGTAAAATATCTTGGGTTGACAAGAAAAACAGGAAAACCAGCACACTCATATTGGGTTAATTTCTCTCAAGAAAATAAATGCACCATTTATTTTCTTGAGAGAAAGGATAAATAATGTCAGCAGACAATAATAAAGACTCTTTATTATGGCTACACAGCGAAACAGATTAGTTATAACTGGAGGTGGGATGTGGGTTAATTTTTCTCTGTTTAAAAAAATTATGCGATAATTGTATATTTCGTATATTTATACAATATTATGTATTGTATAATTTGTATATTTTTTGTATATAATTTGTATATATATTTTTTGTTTATTTTTGTATAAAATTTGGTTTTTTGTCATACAACAAAAACAAGTGTGTTTTTTAAACAGTAAATCAATTAAGAAATCATCTATGTTTATAACATATGTAAGATAAGATGATTAACCCATAGAGATAGCACTCCTCTTGTTTCTTCAACTCACACAGACATACCTTTTGTTTTTTGTTTCTTTCTAAGTCAGTTAGGAACATAGCACGGGAAGGCAAGGGCCCCAAAGAATAGTCCATTGATATTGTAACTGATAACTCTGGAAAGTCACCTAGTACCATCCCTTTCATTAGCTCTCAGAGTCAAAGCATGTTAAACATGTTATCTCTCATCGAAAATGTAGAAACTTATTTGACCTGACTGACTTTACTGACTCTAGTAACAATTCCAAAGTAACAATTCCAAAAGATGTTTGCTGCTAAGGTGAAGTTAAAGGATGATTTTTGAAAGATGCAGTCTAAGCAATTTTGGAATTAATAAAGGATTAGGCTAAGACTATTTATCTGTAAACATATTTTTAAAAAATTTTATGTCTCATCTTTAATATAAGGCCTATTATTAATCTATTTTGCATTTAAATTTCTTTTAGAATAATAAAAATTATGGCTACTTTTAAAGTAAAAAAATTTGTTTCTATTTTAGATTACTTCTTGAAAACTAGACATTACCTTATTTTAGGCTTATAGACTAAACCTCACCAGGAAGACTCTATGGCTACATTCACTGAATGGTTGCAAAGACGTTGTCAAAGAGAAAGGGTCTTTATGTATCAGGGAAGTGGTTGAAAACATGCACATGAAACAGGAAACCCAAAGTATTGTTGTAGTTAGTAGTCATTCCATAGTCTGGAAAATTCTATTATATAGATAGTTTGTTGTATACGTGATTGATAACACAGTAAGCAAATTATTCATATATATGTGTCATTTTGAAATATCCTAAGATATTATAGTTAAACAAAGTTAAAGGCAAGTATAAATATAGTACTTTCAGGATTGTATACTTGTATACCAAGAAATGTGGGTGAAGGAATACAATGTTAAGAAGGCTAAACTTCTTAAGAATTGTTATCCAGCAATTCCACTTCTGGATATATATCCAAAGGAAATGAAAACAGGATATTGAAGAGATATAAGCAGTCCCATGTTTATTGCAGCATTATTCGCAAGAGCCAAGATAGGAAAACAACCTGTGCCCATCAACAGATGAATGGATGAAGAAGACATGATGTACATATATAATGAAGTATTATCAAGCCATGAGAAAGAAGGAAATCCTGCCATTTTTATCAACATGGGTGGACCTTGAAGGCATTATGCTTAGTAAGGTAAGTCAGTGAAAGACAAATACTTTATGGTATCACTTATGTGTGGAACCTAAAAAAGCCTAACTTGCAAAAACAGAGAGTAGAATGATGGCTGCCAGGGGCTAGGAGGTGGGGAAATTGGGGAAATGCTGTTTAAGGATACAAACTTGCAACCATTAGATAAATAAGTTCTGGAGATCTAATGCACAGCATAGTGATTATAGACAAGTCTATATTGTACAAACAAGTTTGTACTATAAACTTCAAAGTTGCTAAGAGACTAGATCTTAATTGTTCCCACCACAAAAAAGGTAATGACATAATAGAGGTGTGAGTTACCATTACAGTGGTAATTATAGTGCAATATATAAATATAGCAAACCAACACTTTGTACACATCAAACTTACAAAATGCACATGTCAATTATGTCTCAATAAAAATAAATGTTAAAAAGTAGGCTATAGATAAATTATGAAATAATTTGCATAAAAATATTGTTCAGGATGCAGCTCAAAATATTTTAGTAAACTCTAAGATAGCTATTAGGATAAAGTATTTAAAAACTTAAATAAAAAAATAAAGATGCTATGTATAGTTTATATTTAGAAAATGAGTTCCATATCAATTATTTACTTACAGAGAAACTGCGATCAAACTTCCTTATGAACTAGGCATATATATATGAACCATAGTACATTGGCTTGTTTACTCCAATGATTTTTTTTCTGTGTAATAGGATTATACATTCTCATTCATTGATGTATGACTTGCCAATTCATTCTGCGATAAAAAATATATGTACCCATCTCTTTGAGAATGACGTTACATGCTTTGCTCAATTTGGACGTGAAGTACTAGAGTTGTTTGCTGACTAATACCTAGACAGCCAGGTTCAAATGGAAACAAGTATTTCATTTTCTTATTTCAAACAATTTGGTGGACAGACTCTAAGGAGGGCCTCATGATCCCACCTTCTGGTGTCCGTTCCTTTGTGTAATCCCTCACCCCCTTAAATGTAGGCAGGACCTGTGACATGTAAAAATAAAATACAGCAAAGGTGATAGGATGTCCCTCCTATGATTGCCTTATAAGACTCCATCTTGCTAGCAGATTGGTTCTTGAGACTGTTTCTCTTGCTGGATTTGAAGAAGTTAGTGGCCAGTGTTAGGAGGCTCACGTGTCAAGAAGCCAATGCTTGACACTAATCTCTAAGGGAAGTTTCAAGCTTCCAGCCAGCAAGAGGCGAGGTCCCTCAGACTTATAGTCACAAGGAAATAAATTCCTCTTACATCAGCCTGAGTGAGAGTGGAAGCAAACCCTTTCCCCAGTCAAGCTGTGAGATGAGAACTCAGCCCTGGCCAGCACTTTGATTGAAGCCTTGCAGTAGACTCCTCTAAACCATGCCTAGACTCCTGAGGTGATAAATGTGTCTGTGATTATAAGTTTCTAAGTTTGTGGTAATGTGTTATAGTGATAGAAAAATCATACACAAGAGTCAAATCTGAAATAATGTGTGTGTGTGTGTGTGTGTGTGTGTGTGTGTGTGTAAATATGGAATATAGTACAATGGACAGGATTTTTCAAAAATTCTGTGAAACATACCTCTGTCTATTCTCTCTCTCCCTATCTACCTAGAAAAACACGCACACACCCAGAGAGAGAGAGAGAGAGAGAGAGAGAGAGAGATTAAACTTATAATCATTAGTCATTAAGATCAATGGCTTCCCACTTAGGGTTGTAGAATTTTGCAGAGTTCCCTTGGAACCCTGAGCGACTGAGTGTGAGATGGGAAACAGCAATTACAAAGAGACAAGGCTCTTGCTTTCCCCATACTATCTTTTCTGATTGAGTTACTAACAATAAAATTAAACTATTTATTTAAAAGAGTTTTATTATCTAGTATTGTTGTTAGAAAATAGTTCATAATTATAATTTTTAAATTATAAATGATGTGCCAGTAAGTTTCATTTAGATATTTTGCCTATCTTGCATAAAATCTATGTTGTACAACTTGAGATAGTCATAAAGATTTTATAAAGACCATGTACTTATAAGTGAAAACTGCTAAAACTAATCTTACATTTTATCTTATAAATTAATATGACCGTGAAAAGAGCCCTCGATAACTATAGAACAACATCTGCTTATTTGGACAGCATGTAATCATCTCGGTATTTTCACTGTGTAGTCATTGTTTACTGATAACAAAAGTTATACATCAGGAAAGTATCTTTGAAAGTCATTACTAGGGCATTTTAAGAACACACCACATTAAATGCACTTGATTTTCCATGAGTTGATATTTCTGCACTTTAAAATATTGCAGACAATAGTCTTTGATGATTTTAATCACAGAAAATCAGAGATATTTGAAGGACCATTGCTAAGGCGGAAAGGCCAGATCTGTATGTCATTAGTTCAGCCTCTAAAATAGATCAAAGAGGCATCCAAAAATGAACTGCTATTTACTGCTCTGAAGGCAGTCATGGTATTCAGCTGACCACAATGTAAACTTTTCTCCAGCTGCGTGAAATGAACGTTATAGTTACAAACAATTATTGAGTTCTAGTAAGGAAGGAAAATGCGATGAAATTTTAGTGGCACTTATTGTTATCTTTCCAAACATAACTCTTAAGAATGAAGTCGAATTTCATAAATCAATCACTTAAAAAATAAATTCATTTAAATTTCCTCAGTTCTGTCCTTTAAGAGTGAATTTTTGACTGTTTTCCAAATCCCCCAAAATAACAATAACAACAAAAACAATTAAGGAATGTTCTATGTTGGCACTGTTTGGTAATCCCATTAGTATCCAAAAAACCAGTGAGGTAATAAAACCACTTCCATTTATTACACTTTCTTAATGCTGTTGATTTTTGTAGGTTGAGCTTATATCTAGCATCTTGATGAACTCATACAGATTCTATACTTATCATTGATTTGTGTGTGTGTGGGGGGTTCCCTACGTAGAAATGTCTGTCAAAAATAACAATTTTTCATTTTCCTTTCCATTCACTATACTTTTATTTCTTTTTTTCTTTTTTAGTTTCACTGGCTAAGATCTCTAGTAGAATGATCAATGATAGGAGGGATTCGTATTGTGCTTGCCTTTAATATAGATATTTCTCAAATTCTGTCATTAAGAAAAATGATACCTACTGATGTTTACTGAATACATTTTATTCAGATGATGAAAGGTCTCTCTCTGTTTCACTTTATTGGGAGGATATTTTTATGAACAGGTATTGCATTTTATGCTTTTTATTTATTTTCTGCATCTACTGCAACTATTACTGTTTGTTTGCTGTCTTTTTAACCATTGCTGTCGTTGTAAGTTGAACCATTTTAACTTTCCTGGTATAATTTCTATTAGGTCACATTTTATTATTTGAAATCACCTCTAGAATTTCCATTGATCTTATAAAATGAGGCATATAGATTTATTTATTTAGTCTATATTCTCAAATAGTCTGAATTAGGGATTGTCTGTGGCTTGAAAACATTGTACAGTTCCTCTGTAAAATCATCTGGTCACTTTTAAGGGTTTATGGGTAGGGTATTTTTCAATAGTCATTTTCATTCCTTAAATATACTTGGATATTCAGTTTTTCTTCTTTTATCATTTTGAGACATTTTATTTTTCTAGAAAATTGTCATTTAATTTTTGCTTTCAAATACAATGGCATTAAGTTCTCCATAGTATTATATATATTTTCACTCTCATTTGTAATTATAGCTAATTTTATTTTCATCTTAATATATTTATTTCAACCATGTTTTCCTTGATCAGTGTTCCCAATTTGTCTGTTTTAAGTTCTTTCAAAGATTTATCTTTTGTATTCTTGATAAGTTTTAGTATATGTTTTATGTTTCTTCTTTAATTATTATTTTACTTTAATATTATTTCAACTTATTTGAATTAATTTATTAATTTGTGCTCTTTTTACGGTTTCTTGGTATAGATGCTAGCATAATAATGTTGTCTTTCTTTGTTTTTTTAATTAAATGCATTAAGGACACAAATTCTCATATAAGTGCTTTTTTGCTTGTCTCCCACAAGTTTTGAGTTATATGCTTTTCCTGTCATTCAGTCTGAAAAATTCTATAATGTATGCAAGTTTTATTCTTAATTGTATAAATTCTTTAGAATGATGTTTTTAGTTTTAAAATATAGGGTTATATTTCAACTACCTTTTTAAAGTTAGTTTCTGAATGAATTGTATTATGACCAGAAGGGGGATCTACATAATATAAGTCTGATTGACACTTCCTTTGTGGCCAGTCACATGACAATTGTTGTAAATGACTCCATGTGTAGTTGAATAGGATGATTTTTTTTCTGGATATAAGAGTCTACATAGATCTATTAGAACAGCCTTTTTCAACATGATAATTGAATTTTTAAAGTATATCTCATTTAAGTTTACTTGACTTTCTGAAAGAGAAGTACTAAAATTTATCATTTTGATTAAGACCTTTGCAATTTTCTCCTGTATTTTTGTTAATTAATACTTTATATATTTTTGAGGCTATCTTGTTTGATTTATTTTAATTCCTGTATTGATGCAGTTTGGGGCCACATTTTTCCTTTTATGAGAAGAAAGATTTTCATTGGTTTCTGTATTGTTTTCCTGTAGCTACTGTAACAAATTAGCACACATTTGGTGGCTTAAGACAACAATTTATTCTCTCACAGTTCTGGAGCTCAGAAGTCCAAAATCAGTATCACTGGGTCAAATCAAGGTGTTGGCAGGGCCACACTCCCTTCAGGGGTTCTAGAAGAGAATACTTTCCTTGCAGCTTCTGGTGGCTGCCAGTAGTCCTTGGCTTGTGGCTGAATCACTCCAATCTCTGCTTCTATTTCCCCCTTGCCTCCTCCTTTTCTGTGTTAAAATCCCCTCTACATGTCTCGTATAAATACGTTCCTGATGGCATTTATGGCTCACCTGGTTAATCTAGGATAATCTCCCCATCTCAAGATCATTAACTTAATCACACTGCAAAGTCTATTTCACTATATAAAATAACATTCACAGGATTCAGGGATTAAGTCCTGGATACCTTTTAGAGAACATTTTTAGCATACTCCAGTTTCTTTTGATTTTTTAAAAAGTTCTGATTTTGTCACTTTAATATTGCTGTACCAATGTTCCTTTGATTTTTTATTTCACCGATACAGCTTTCTCATACCTTTATTTCATATTGTGTCACTTTGTTTTAGTTATAGCTCTTACAAGAGTATTTTCACTTCCGTTTATGTCTCTATATTTTAATTGCTGAGTTTTATCTGTATACATTCATTGTGATTACTATTCTTTTAGATATTTGAGTTATTTTCGTTTCTCTTCCCTCCTCCTCTCACCTCTCATTCTCACTCACTCTGGCTTGATTGATTTTTGTCTGATTTCAATTTTTCCATATTGGTTTGAAACATATATGGTGTATCTTTTTTTTCAGGGTTATATATAAGTGTTTAAACTTTTATCTTCCAATACCTAGAGTTAGTATCTACATCATTCCCAAAATTAAAAATTTCAGCATGCTTTTACTGTCCTTTTCTTATTTTTTTCTTTTTTTCTTTTCTCATTTCCTTCTCTTCTTGTCCCAAATCAGAAATTATAGTTCTAGATTATCATTAAAAAATAGATAATTTTAAAAGTAGGTATTCCACTAATTATTATTCACTATTGCATCTTCTATCTTCTTATTTTCTCCTGGATTGCTGTTCTTCTTCCTGAGAATATATTCTAGTAAACCCTCAGAGATCTGTGGGTGGTAAAGTTTCTAAATTCCTATTAGTGTGAAAATACTATTTTGCCTTTACATTAAAATGATAGTTGTATGAATAAAAATTTTACACCTCAGTTTATTGTGCTTTCTGAGTACTGTATAACTGATTTGGCAGTATTTTATTAGCATGTTTACTTCTATAATCATTCTGGAACATTGACTTTATCTTTGCAGTATGTGTCAGGCTTATGTAGCTATGAATTAGGCAGCATTCAATTTCTTATAATTCTCTAAAATATTTAACAATGCATAGTTTATTATTCTGAAAAGATTATGGATAAAATTATTTGTGATACTTTATTCATTGTTTTATATGTTAAGATATTCAACTTTTAGTGTCAGTTTTACTGTCATATTTTCTTAAGTATCTGTGCTACTAAGATTTCAAATATACTAACATAATAATGCATATAATATTCTTAAAATTTTTTCTATATTCTATATCTGGTATACTTTCTTTTATTTTTCTTATAATTTTGAATGGAAGTATAATGTACATATGAACAAAAGCACAAATAGCAAATGCATGCCTCAAAGAATCGTCAAAAGTGAACATAAGCATGAAGTTCCCACTAGGTCACAGAATAGAATACTATCTGCACCTTATCAGGTCCCTTCATGCCAGTGCTAACCATTACTCTCTCCCTCTTCTTCATAGATGAACACTATACTGACTTCAGTCATTATAATTTGCCTGTTTTATTCATACCCATACTCAGAAATCCCATTTATAATTATACACCCAATAGAAAGATTCATTCATATGAAAAAAAGACATGTAAACAAATGGGTTTTTGTTTCTTATTTTGAAATTGTTTATTCCCTTCTTTGTAAAGGCATTAAGAAGAGAGTTCATTTCTACAATTTATTTGAAAGCATTTTCTCTTATGTATGTTAGCTCTACTTATTTCTGTTTTCCATTTCTTTAATTAGTATTTTTTATATTTGTTACTTTTATTAGCTCATAGCTGGTTTTGTGGTTCTTTTTCTAATTTTCTCATTACATTTAAATAATAAAACTCTAAGTTTCTCTGTGAAGGTAGTTTTGGTCTTATCTCATTAGCTTTCATAGGTAGCATTTTTAAATTTTTTGTTTATAAATAGTGATTATAATTTTGGTGAATTACTATCAGCCATTATAGCTCATAAATTTTCTTCTTTCAGAATTTACAGAGATTTTTATTTCTCCTTTAGTATAGTATTGTCTTTTAAAATGGTTATTTCCTAGTAGATAAAATATTTATTTATTTATTTAACAAATACTTGCTACAGGACATGATGTTTTTTTTTGTTTGTTTGTTTGTTTTTATTTTTTAACATCTTTATTGGGGTATAATTGCTTTACAATGGTGTGTTAGTTTCTGCTTTATAACAAAGTGAATCAGTTATACATATACATATGTTCCCATATCTCTTCCCTCTTGCGTCTCCCTCCCTCCCACCCTCCCTATCCCACCCCTCCAGGCTGTCACAAAGCACCGAGCCAATATCCCTGTGCCCTGCGGCTGCTTCCCACTAGCTATCTACCTTACTACGTTTGTTAGTGTGTATATGTCCATGACTCTCTCTCGCCCCGTCACAGCTCACCCTTCCCCCTCCCCATAACCTCAAGTCCGTTCTCTAGGAGGTCTGCGTCTTTATTCCTGCCTTACCCCTAGGTTCTTCATGACATTTTTTTTTCTTAAATTCCATATATATGTGTTAGCATACGGTATTTGTCTTTGTCTTTCTGACTTACTTCACTCTGTATGACAGACTCTAGGTCTATCCATCTCATTACAAATAGCTCAGTTTCGTTTCTTTTTATGGCTGAGTAATATTCCATTGTATATATGTGCCACATCTTCTTTATCCATTCATCCGATGATGGGCACTTAGATTGTTTCCATCTCCGGGCTATTGTAAATAGAGCTGCAATGAACATTTTGGTACATGACTCTTTTTGAATTTCGGTTTTCTCAGGGTATATGCCCAGTAGTGGGATTGCTGGGTCATATGGTAGTTCTATTTGTAGTTTTTTAAGGAACCTCCATACTGTTCTCCATAGTGGCTGAACCAATTCACATTCCCACCAGCAATGCAAGAGGGTTCCCTTTTCTCCACACCCTCTCCAGCATTTATTGTTTCTAGATTTTTTGATGATGGCCATTCTGACTGGTGTGAGATGATATCTCATTGTAGTTTTGATTTGCATTTCTCTAATGATTAATGATGTTGAGCATTCTTTCATGTGTTTGTTGGCAGTCTGTATATCTTCTTTGGAGAAATGTCTATTTAGGTCTTCTGCCCATTTTTGGATTGGGTTGTTTGTTTTTTTGTTATTGAGCTGCATGAGCTGCTTGTAAATTTTGGAGATTAATCCTTTGTCGGTTGCTTCATTTGCAAATATTTTCTCCCATTCTGAGGGTTGTCTTTTGGTCTTGTTTATGGTTTCCTTTGCTGTGCAAAAGCTTTGAAGTTTCATTAGGTCCCATTTGTTTATTTTTGTTTTTATTTCCATTACTCTAGGAGGTGGGTCAGAAAGAATCTTGCTGTGATTTATGTCATAGAGTGTTCTGCCTATGTTTTCCTCTAAGAGTTTGATAGTTTCTGGCCTTATATTTAGGTCTTTAATCCATTTTGAGCTTATTTTTGTGTATGGTGTTAGGGAGTGATCTAATCTCATACTTTTACATGTACCTGTCCAGTTTTCCCAGCACCACTTATTGAAGAGGCTGTCCTTTCTCCACTGTACATTCCTGCCACCTTTATCAAAGATAAGGTGTCCATATGTGCATGGGTTTATCTCTGGGCTTTCTATCCTGTTCCATTGATCTATCTTTCTGTTTTTGTGCCAGTACCATACCGTCTTGATAACTGTAGCTTTGTAGTATAGTCTGAAGTCAGGCAGCCTGATTCCTCCTGTTCCTTTTTTTGTTCTCAAGATTGCTTTGGCTATTCGGGGTCTTTTGTGTTTCCATACAAATTGTGAAATTTTTTGTTCTAGTTCTGTGAAAAATGCCAGTGGTAGTTTGATAGGGATTGCATTGAATCTATAGATTGCTTTGGGTAGTAGAGTCATTTTCACAATGTTGATTCTTCCAATCCAAGAACATGGTATATGTCTCCATCTATTTGTATCATCTTTAATTTCTTTCATCAGTGTCTTATAATTTTCTGCATACAGGTCTTTTGTCTCCTTAGGTAGGTTTATTCCTAGATATTTTATTCTTTTTGTTGCAATGGTAAATGGGAGTGTTTTCTTGATTTCACTTTCAGATTTTTCATCATTAGTATATAGGAATGCCAGAGATTTCTGTGCATTAATTTTGTATCCTGCCACTTTACCAAATTCATTGATTAGCTCTAGTAGTTTTCTGGTAGCATCTTTAGGATTCTCTATGTATAGGATCATGTCATCTGCAAACAGTGACAGCTTTACTTCTTCTTTTCCGATTTGGATTCCTTTTATTTCCTTCTCTTCTCTGATTGCTGTGGCTAAAACTTCCAAAACTATGTTGAATAATAGTGGTGAGAGTGGGCACCCTTGTCTTGTTCCTGATCTTAGTGGAAATGCTTTCAGTTTTTCACCATTGAGGATGATGTTTGCTGTGGGCTTGTTGTATATGGCCTTTATTATGTTGAGGAAAGTTCCCTCTATGCCTACTTTCTGCAGGGTTTTTATCATAAATGGGTGTTGAATTTTGTCAAAAGCTTTCTCTGCATCTATTGAGATGATCATATGGTTTTTCTCCTTCAATTTGTTAATATGGTTTATCACATTGATAGATTTGCGTATATTGAAGAATCCTTGCATTCCGGGAATAAACCCCACTTGATCATGGTGTATGATCCTTTTAATGTGCTGTTGGATTCTGTTTGCTAGTATTTTGTTGAGGATTTTTGCATCTATGTTCATCAGTGATATTGGTCTGTAGTTTTTTTTCTTTGTGACATCCTTGCCTGGTTTAGGTATCAAGGTGATGGTGGCCTCGTAGAAGGAGTTTGGGAGTGTTCCTCCCTCTGCTATATTTTGGAAGAGTTTGAGAAGGATAGGTGTTAGCTCTTCTCTAAATGTTTGATAGAATTCGCCTGTGAAGCCATCTGGTCCTGGGCTTTTCTTTGTTGGAAGATTTTTAATCACAGTTTCAATTTCAGTGCTTGTGATTGGTCTGTTCATATTTTCTATTTCTTCCTGATTCAGTCTTGGCAGGTTGTGCATTTCTAAGAATTTGTCCATTTCTTCCAGATTGTCCATTTTATTGGCATAGAGTTGCTTGTAGTAATCTCTCATGATCTCTTTTATTTCTGCAGTGTCAGTTGTTACCTCTCCTTTTTCATTTCTAATTCTATTGATTTGAGTCTTCTCCCTTTTTTTCTTGATGAGTCTGGCTAGTGGTTTATCTATTTTGTTTATCTTCTCAAAGAACCAGCTTTTAGTTTTATTGATCTTTGCTATTGTTTCCTTCATTTCTTTTTCATTTATTTCTGATCTGATTTTTATGATTTCTTTCCTTCTGCTAGCTTTGGGGTTTTTTTGTTCTTCTTTCTCTAATTGCTTGAGGTGCAAGGTTAGGTTGTTTATTCGAGATGTTTCCTGCTTCTTACGGTGGGCTTGTATTGCTATAAACTTCCCCCTTAAAACTGCTTTTGCTGCATCCCACAGGTTTTGGGTCGTTGTGTCTCCATTGTCATTTGTTTCTAGGTATTTTTTGATTTCCTCTTTGATTTCTTCAGTGATCACTTCATTATTAAGTAGTGTGTTGTTTAGCCTCCATGTGTTTGTATTTTTTACAGATCTTTTCCTGTAATTGATGTCTAGTCTCATGGCGTTGTGGTCAGAAAAGATACTTGATACAATTTCAATTTTCTTAAATTTACCAAGGCTTGATTTGTGACCCAAGATATGATCTATCCTGGAGAATGTTCCATGAGCACTTGAGAAAAATGTGTATTCTGTTGTTTTTGGATGGAGTGTCCTATAAATATCAATTAAGTCCATCTTGTTTAATGTATCATTTAAAGCTTGTGTTTCCTTATTTATTTTCATTTTGGATGATCTGTCCATGGGTGAAAGTGGGGTGTTTAAGTCCCCTACTATGAATGTGTTACTGTCGATTTCCCCTTTTATGGCTGTTAGTATTTGCCTTATGTATTGAGGTGCTCCTATGTTGGGTGCATAAATATTTACAATTGTTATATCTTCTTCTTGGATCGATCCCTTGATCATTATGTAGTGTCCTTCTTTGTCTCTTTTAATAGTCCTTATTTTAAAGTCTATTTTGTCTGATATGAGAATTGCTACTCCAGCTTTCTTTTGGTTTCCATTTGCATGGAATATCTTTTTCCATCCCCTTACTTTCAGTCTGTATGTGTCTCTAGGTCTGAAGTGGGTCTCTTGTAGACAGCATATATAAGGGTCTTGTTTTTGTATCCATTCAGCTAATCTGTGTCTTTTGGTGGGAGCATTTAGTCCATTTACATTTAAGGTAATTATCGATATGTATGTTTCTATTCCCATTTTCTAAATTGTTTTGGGTTCGTTATTATAGGTCTTTTCCTTCTCTTGTGTTTCTTGCCTAGAGAAGATCCTTTAGCATTTGTTGTAAAGGTGGTTTGGTGGTGCTGAACTCTCTCAGCTTTTGCTTGTCTGTAAAGGTTTTAATTTCTCCATCAAATCTGAATGAGATCCTTGCTGGGTAGAGTAGTCTTGGCTGCAGGTTTTTCTCCTTCATCACTTTCAGTATGTCCTGCCACTCCCTTCTGGCTTGTAGGGTTTCTGCTGAGAGATCAGCTGTTAACCTTATGGGGATTCCCTTATGTGTTATTTGTTGTTTTTCCCTTGCTGCTTTTAATATGCTTTCTTTGTATTTAATTTTTGACAGTTTGATTAATATGTGTCTTGGTGTATTTCTCCTTGTATTTATCCTGTATGGGACTCTCTGTGCTTCCTGGACTTGATTAACTATTTCCTTTCCCATATTAGGGAAGTTTTCAACTATAATCTCTTCAAATATTTTCTCAGTCCCTTTCTTTTTCTCTTCTTCTTCTGGAACCCCTATAATTCGAATGTTGGTGCGTTTAATGTTGTCCCAGAGGTCTCTGAGATTGTCCTCAGTTCTTTTCATTCTTTTTTCCTTATTCTGCTCTGCAGTAGTTATTTCCACTATTTTATCTTCCAGGTCACTTATCCGTTCTTCTGCCTCAGTTATTCTGCTACTGATCCCATCTAGAGTATTTTTAATTTCATTTATTGTGTTGTTCATCATTGCTTGTTTCATCTTTAGTTCTTCTAGGTCCTTGTTAACTGATTCTTGCATTTTGTCCATTCTATTGTCCATTCTATCTCCAAGATTTCGGATCAACCTTACTATCATTATTCTGAATTCTTTTTCAGGTAGACTGCCTATTTCCTCTTCATTTGTTAGGTCTGGTGCATTTTTATCTTGCTCCTTTATCTGCTGTGTGTTTTTCTGTTTTCTCATTTTGCTTATCTTACTGTGTTTGGAGTCTCCTTTTTGCAGGCTGCAGGTTCGTAGTTCCTCCTGTTTTTGATGTCTGTCTCCAGTGGCTAAGGTTGGTTCAGTGGGTTGTGTAGGCTTCCTGGTGGAGGGGACTAGTGCCTGTGTTGTGGTGGATGAGGCTGGATCTTGTCTCTCTAGTGGGCAGGTTCACGTCTGGTGGTGTGTTTTGGGGTGTCTGTGGCCTTATTATGATTTTAGGCAGCCTCTCTGCTAATGGGTGGGGTTGTGTTCCTGTTTTGCTAGTTGTTTGGCACAGGTTGTCCAGCACTGTGGCTTGCTGGTCGTTGAGTGAAGCTGGGTGCTGGTGTTAAGATGGAGGTCTCTGGGAGATTTTCGCCGTTTGATATTATATGGAGCTGGGAGGCCTCTTGTGGACCAGTGTTCTGAAGTTGGCTCTCCTACCTCAGAGGCAGAGCCCTGACTCCTGGCTGGAGCACCAAGAGCCTTTCATCCACAGGGCGCAGAATAAAAGGGAGAAAAAGTAGAGGGAATTAGTAGAAGTATGAGGAAAGAAAGAAGGAAAGGAGGGAAGGAAGGAGGGAAGGAAGGAAGGAAGGAAGAAAGTAAGAAAGAAGCAAAGAAGGAAAGAAGGCAAGAAGGAACGAAAGGAGGGAGGGAGGGAGGAAGGAAGGAAGGAAGGAGGGAAAGAAGGAAAAACAGAAAGAAAGAAGATACAGTAAAAATAAAATAAAGTATAATAAAGTTATTGAATTAAAAAATTCTTATTTAGAAAAAAAAAAAAGGGACGGATAGAACCTTAGGACAAATGTTGGAAGCAAAGCTATACAGACAAAATCTTACACAGAAGCGTACACATACACCCTCACTAAAAGAGGTAAAGGGGGAAAAATCATAAATCTTGCTGTCAGAGACCACCTCCTCAATTTGGGATGATTCGTTGTCTAAAGGAGGGAAGGAAGGAAGGAAAGAAAGAAAGAAAGAAAGGACGAAGGTAAAGTATAATAACGTTCTTAAAATTAAAATTGATTATTAAGAAAAAAAAATTTAAGAAAAAACCATGGACGGATAGAACCCTAGGACAAATAGTGGAAGCAAGACTATACAGACAAGATCTCACACAGAAGCATACACATACACATTCACAAAAAGAGGAATAGGGAAAAAAATCATAGATCTTGCTCCCAAAGTCCACCTCCTTAATTTGGGATGATTGGCTGTCTATTCATGTATTCCACAGATGCAGGTACATCAAGTTGATTGTGGAGCTTTAATCCGCTGCTTCTGAGGCTGCTGGGAGAGATTTCCCTTTCTCGTCTTTGTTCTCACAGCTCCCAGGGGCTCAGCTTTGGATTTGGCCCCGCCTCTGCGTGTAGGTCGCTGGAGGGCGTCTGTTTTTTGCTCAGACAGGACAGGGTTAAAGGAGCCGCTGATTCGGGGGCTCTGGCGTACTGAGGCCGGCGGGGAGGGAGGGGCACGGAATGCGGGGCGGGCCTGCGGCGGTCCGGCGTGACCCTGCACCAGCCCGAGGCCCGCCGTGCGCTCTCCCGGGGAAGTCGTCCCCGGATCCCGGGAACCTGGCAGTGGCGGGCTGCACAGGCTCCGCGGAAGAGGGGCGTGGAGAGCGACCTGCGCTCGCACACAGGCCCCTTGGTGGCGGCAGCAGCAGCCCCAACGTCTCCCGCCCGCCTCTGGGGTCCGCGCCTCCAGCCGCGGCTTGCGCCCGTCTCTGGAGTCCGCGCCCTCAGCCGCGGCTCGCGCCCGTCTCTGGAGTCCGCGCCCTCAGCCGCGGCTCGCGCCCGTCTCTGGGGTCCGCGCTTTCAGCCGCGGCTCGCGCCCGTCTCTGGAGCTCCTTTAAGCAGCGTTCTTAAACCCCTCTCCTCACGCACCAGGAAACAAAGAGGGAAGAAAAAGTCTCTTGCCTCTTCGGCAGGTGCAGACTTTTACCCGGACTCCCTCCCGGCTAGCCGTGGCGCACTAACCCCTTCAGGCTATGTTCAAGCCGCCAACCCCAGTCCTCTCCCTGCGCTCCGTCCGAAACCGAAACCCGAGCCTCAGAGCCTCAGCTCGCAGCCCCGCCCGCCCCGGCAGGTGAGCAGACAAGCCCCTCGGGCTGGTGAGTGCTGGTCGGCCCTGATCCTCTGTGCGGGAATCTCCCCGCTTTGCCCTCCGCACCCCTGTTGCTGTGCACTCCTCCGCGGCTTCGAAGCTCCCCGCTCCGCCTCCCGCAGTCTCCGCCCGCGAAGGGGCTTCCTAGTGTGTGGAAACTTTTCCTCCTTCACAGCTCCCTCCCACTGGTGCAGGTGCCGTCCCTATCCTTTTGTCTCTGTTTATACTTTTTTTTCTTTTGCCCTACCCAGGTACGTGGGGAGTTTCTTGCCTTTTGGGAGGTCTGAGGTCTTCTGCCAGCCTTCAGTAGGTGTTCTGTAGGAGTTGTTCCACGTGTAGATGTATTTCTGGTGTATCTGTGGGGAGGAAGGTGATCTCCGCGTCTTACTCTTCCGCCATCTTCCTGCTCCAGGACATGATGTTAATTACTAAACAAGATGAGTTATAGCTAAAAGTAGCTAGATAGAAGATAGACATAGGTAGATAGATTTGAATATAAGTATATATATATCTATTGTGATATTCCAAAGTACTTTATTTCCTTGTTTACTTGATTTCTTGAAGGCCCAAGTAGATATGTGATAGTCTCCTATAACTTCCTGTATTTTCTAATATTCTTTGCTTTATACTGTTTAAATTTGTGATTTTTCCCTTAATGTTATTAAAGAAATTAAATTTAGCATATTTCAATCTTATCTTTCCTCTACCTTATCTTTGTTAACAGTATATGAATTACTGTGAATGACTTATTTAATAATTATGTATCTTCTTCTTGAGATTTATTTTGGATACTCCCACTTACAATTATTAGAGTTAAGTTTTAATTACCTAGTTGCTTTCCATTGGTCCTTTAAGAGGAAACTCTAGAATTTCTGAGAATCTAAATTATCTTTATTTCTTGATTAGCTGATATCTTTGTCCAAATTACATTTTTTATTTTCAAAATAATATGTATGTGGAATAGTTTCTGGCTCCCTGTGTGCTGAAATATTTCTTTATGACATTTTTAAAACCATGAAATAAATCATTTCTGGACTTAAAATTGTTAGGGCATTGTCTCTTTTCCTCAAACTTCTGAAATAATTTATTATTTTTTAGCATTCATAGTTGTACAGAAGAATTATAATTCCAGTCTGTTTGTTGCTTTTTACAGGATGGGAGCTTTTTTGTTTATTTTCTTTTTCCTAAATTAAAAACTTCAGAATTTGCTCTTTAATCTTATAATTCAACATTTGTTTGCCATAATATCTGCCCAATGTATGTAAAAAAACATGGTGAATCTTTCAATTTTCACCTGACATTTTTAGCCCTGTTGATCTTTATTTCCTATTTTTAGGTGAGTGTGTGTCTTGCAAAACTGATATAGTTGGCCTCATCACTTTAATATTTGCCCTTTTTTTTTCATTAAGGAGATTTTCTTAGATTTGTATCTAATAGTATTTGTTTTTCTCTAGTCATTTCTTTTCTCTGCCACCTCCAATGCATATCTTGGTTCTACCATTGCAATTCTGGCTCCCTTTCCATATGTCCATATGGCTCTTCCTGTGTGAGCCCATGCCACCTCTCTTTATAACTTACTCTGTTCTGTCTCTAGCACTGTCTGCTCCAGGTATTTTTTTAAAGACATTTTGAAGAAAACTTCAAAATTTTTTTCTGGTTGATACAGTGAATCCTTTTCACATTTGCTTGTTCTTTGAGACTTTAAAATGCTGATCCCTTTTCTACAGTTTTCATTACTCTAAATTTTTTTCTTTCCAAGATGTATCCTTGCATGACAAAAAAAAAACTATCAATATATAAACACATTATGTGCCATACATTCCACATGTGTCTTTTCCTTGGGTTTATTGCAGATTCATGGTGGTTGATTGAATCTTTCACAGATCTTCCACTAGAGGTATGATCGCTGTGAATAATTCCTAGTAAAAGTATCAGGTTTTAGTTCAACATTGTGGATTAGCCTGAGACCTTTTGAAACCACTATCAGGGACCCTGGGACTCTGAGTCAGTGGCTGAAGAAACAAATGACAAATAACCTGCAATCACCTTCACATACTGAGACCAGAACTCCTGTTATCTCGAAATACTCATTTGGTCAATATTTCAATTACAGAGATTAAAACTCCCAGGGGATAATCTTGCCACCTTAAGAACTACTCCTTTTAAAGTTTTCTAACAGTATTTCTCTATTACCACATGCAAAAATGGAGTGGGTTGGGCAATAATTTTCTACCCATCTCAAGAAGTGGTACGCGCGTCCAAAAACGAAAGCTTTTCTCTGTCTTTACCATGCTTTTTACGTAAAAACAGGAGGGGCTCTAGCCTCACTGAATACTTGCAGGCATAATTTCTCTTGCCTCTGAGATTCTGAATATACTGGAAAAACCTCTGTCCACCGTTACATTTACCCAAATAACTCTTAAATGTCTTTCAAATCTTTGCTTAGGTCTTACCATAACCCCCTCCAGGCAATATTTTTGAATTTCCCTTTATCAAATTAAGAAGTCCTTATTTGTTACCGTGGTAATCTATGATTATTCCTACTGTAGTCCTTAGCACAATTCATTAAACATTCCTCAGTAGCTGTCACTTTCGAATTCAGTGAAAGCACCTTAAATAGCACTGCACTACTAACAGCAATAATCTAAATTTGATAAATATGAATTAATTGAATGGATGAAAGAGCTGCTAGCCAGATTCTATTTTAAATCCCAATTTCAACCACAAATTCTCAACCCCCAAGAATGTGGGATATGATGAAGATTAGGAGCTCAGAAATTTACAAAGTCAGTGAGAGGTGGGAGGTGTGAGGGCTGGACGGGAGGATGGGGCGTGTGTGGGTGGGAAGGTCAGCTGCTTCCGCTTACATCTCCTCTGTATTGAGGTCTCGCTTGCTTTTCTTTTGTCAAAGCCCCCAGACTCCACCCTTACCTTACATACGATGATAGCAAATCAGGAAAAAAGTCTGAAACTGAAAACCAAGACACCAAGAAACTGAGATAAAGTGCTTTGGGTTCTAAAACCCTGGAAGATACATTTTCCTGGACTAGAAATGAGTTTGAGGCTCCGAGCTACAGGTAAACAGCTAGGCTTCATGAATTACAGGTGTACATACTGTTCCTTAGGGCCCAGAATTTAAATTCATACCACTGAACAGTTTTTAAAGGCTTTAACACATTATTTTGTTTGTATACAAATGAGAGCTGCTAATTTCAAATGAATCCTAACTATTTATTTAAGTAGTCCCAGAGGATCTCTACTTGAAAACAACTTGCTAGCAGTTATTTCAAGTACTAGACACACTCAGAAAATAATAAACTGTGGGTTTTAAATTAATTTAGTAACTTGGGTTACCAATTCCAGTAGATCTCTATAATTAATCTGAATCAGAGTCTACTGCCATTGCAGACTTCTTTTTTTTTAACCTGAATTTAAGATTTTGAAGGGAAAATGAAAATGTCTTAGGCACAAATGTACAAGTACGATATTACAGTTAATAAACAGCCTACACTACCTCATATGAGCCCAACAACAAGTATGTGACAATATACTCAACAAGTGAGGTGTATTATTAATACACTTATTTGGAAGATGTTTAAGCAATTTGCCCCTTTTGGGAGAGCTGCAGCTTGAACTTGTGACTTAGGGTTTAATCATAATGATGCTAAATGATCTCGTTTGCAGGATTTTGCCACGTTGCATAATTCCAAGTGGTCATCCTTCACATCATGAGGCCATTCAATGATACTGAATGGCTGACCATGTTTAAAACAATTGGAACATTTACTGTCTCCATGTAATGCAATTTGTAACAGCAAAGACCTCAGGATTACTATTCTGGACTTGACCAAGGTCTTTTATATCATTCTCAGCATCCCAAAGTAACAGAATAGTTTTGTTTTCTTTTCCAAAGAGAGGGGGAGACACTGAACCACTGAACGCAATCTCACTGATCCTACCTGTATTCTCAATTTAGGATTTTTGCATTAGAATTATAGGGGTGGAAGAGATTTTAGGGTTCAATTAGCACAATCCCTAATTTTTCATTTAAGGATGTTGAGAGCTAGGTTCCAAAATGACTTGTTAAAGTTTGCACAGTTAGGTTGTGGCACAACCAGAACACACACACACACACACACACACACACACACACACATCTGTTGACTTATCCTAGATTTTTTCCATAACACCCAACTTTAAATACTATTTGCAAAATCATATAAGCATTTGTAAAATATTTTCCCAAGTTATTACTGGGACAAAGCTCTCTTCAGATCATTCAGAGCCTACTTAACTTCAGTAAAATAAATGTGGTTTATAGCTAGATGTGGAAAGAGTTATTTTCTGGATAGTGTTTAGCAAACAGCAAGTGTCAATAAAATTTTATTGTTGACATGAAAGAGTAGAAATAATGGTGTAGAAGCATCCAAAATTATATATAAATGGCTTTATTACTACTAAATATTTAATGAAGTAAATGTGTAAAGGAAAAAATTGATATTTATAAAGAAAAAATATATAAAGTCACATGTTGAAAATTCAATGATAAAATCTTTCATGAGGACACCAACTCTATATTATATATGTGGGTTTACCGTCTGATCTAGAACAAAGCAGTAATGTAATTTCAGCTAAATCACTCAACTTGGACATCAGCTTCTTCATTTTCAAGATGTAGGTACTAAAAATACTTATCTCCCAGTATTGCATCGTCTTCTACATCCATCCAATCAGCAACAGTGAAGATAAAGCCCACGTAGAAGATCTCAGGGATGTTTTATGGGCCAGACCTAGACGTAGCATAGGTCATTTCTTCCCACATTCCATTGGTTAGGAGTTTCCACGTGACCCCCTGCCTAGATGCAAAGGAGGCTGAAACTAACAGGGTGCACATTTTATGCAAAAGATTTCTTTACTTGTAAATTAGTGAGGGCACATATGCTAACTTCTATAATAGCCAACCCCAAATGTTCAGCATTTAGCATAATTTAATTATGTCTTGCTTAGGGTGGGGAAGGATTGTCTTCTCACTTGTACACTCGCTCAGTCCTTCCAACTACTATCTCCAAGAGCCATGCTGCTTAAACTCTAAAGTGCATCAGAATCACCTGCAGGGCTGGCTAAAGCGGATCCTCAGACCACCTCCCTGGGTTTCTGATTCAGTAGGTTTGGGCTGGGGTCTGAGGATTTTCATTTCTAATGGGTTCCCAGATAATGCCGGTGCTGTAATATTGCAAGTTTAGAGATTTGAGATCCTCTGTGTTTACCCTTCTACACCCATCCACCAAGGAGCAGTGAGAGACCAAGCTCACATGGGAGGTCTTGGGGATGATTATGGGCCAGGTCTAGAGGACCTCCTTCTCAAAGTCCATGGCTTAGAAGTCATCGTATGACCCCTACCTACCTAGATGCAAAGGGGGCTAAAAATAACAGGTTGCCAAGGAAGGTGGGAAGCACACAACTATTAGTATTAGCAGTCCTAGCCACACCTGGTGGGTACACATCATTAAACTCTTTATAATAATAACGATTTATGAAGGTTCCCTTTAATATTCATAGAATCGGAAAGTAACTGTAAATTATAGAGCTATTTCACTGTCATTAGAGTTCATTTGTCGTCTATTAGGCATGGGAATCCCAAATTAGAATTGTCATTGACTCCCTGAGGGAGCATGTGGACAGCACTGTAAACTGTGATGTTAACGTTTGTCAATTTAAAAATATTCTTTGACCTAAAAAAAATTTTTTAAAGGAAGGTAAAGAAAAGAAATTGCACTTTTCATAAGTTTCAATAAAAAAATAGTCCAACTCAAATTCAGTAGTTCTCTCAAGTGACTTCCATGACAGGGAAATCCATGTGTGAAATTAAACAGCATGTGTCACTCTGTTGAGGTTTTTTCCATGGGTTTTATTTTCCTAAGTGTAATCTGAGCAGTTTCAAGTCAGTTTTCACCACTCCATTTATAACTTTTCCTATATTTATTTACTCGGAAATATATTATCCTTCATGTCATAGTGCCAAGAAATCTGGTTAGTAAAAATGCCAGATTCTTTTATTTGATTTTATTTGATTTCATTAGGGACCATCAGCCTAGCTGCTTAAGTGCCCGACTACCGTTCGCAGTTAAACATTCATTAAGGAATCCCCAGTGGGTTCATTTGTTTCACTGAGGTCCAATTACAGTGCCACAAAAGCGGTTTTTGTAGCAATTAGCTGATTTTTCCTGTTTATGTTCTGTCTCTTTAGGAAGAGGACTGGCTTGTGGAGGTCAGATTTTTAATTAGGCACGATTTAGGGCCAATAGGAAAACTGATAATTTACTAAATGGCTGTGGTGGACTTAACAGCTCAAAGCAGAGGTAAATAACACAACAGGGACCCCACGACTCTGTTTTCCTGGTGTGCACGGCTCAGAGCCCTGCAGTGTGAGGATAGATTACGTGTTAAGTGGTTGTCATCGATGCTAATGTGCTGTGCAGGGCACCAGTGTCTTAACCTCAGGTGCCATCAGGATTAGTCATCCACAGTGGTTCTGTTCCTGGTAGCATGTCACGAAGGAGAGGAATCTGCTTGTATTTTATTTCTGCAAAGTTGGTCCGAGAAACAAACCTTTGGTAAAATAGTGCAAGGATATATAATTATGAAAAGGCTAGGTTGTCGTCTGCCAAATAACCCCAAATTGATACTAATTGTGAGATTAACATTCAAAGTGTTCTATGTACACTCTTATAAGCTAAATTATGTCCTCTCAGATTTATAAATTGAAGTCCTAATGTCCAATACCTCAGAATGTGACTATATTTGGAGATAAGATCTTTAAAGAAGCAATTAAGGTTAAATGAGGCAATTTGCAGTGGACCCTAATCCAACATGACTAGTGTCCTTATAAAACAGCAATTAGGACACAGATACATACAGAGGAAAGACCACGTGTGGACACAGTGAAAAGACAGCCATTTGCAAGCCAGCCCCTTGCACACCTTGATCTTGACTGTCTGTCTCCAGGACTAGGAGGAAAGAAATTTCTGTTGTTTCATCCACCTGGTCTCTAGTACTTTGTTACAGCAGCCGTAGCAGACTAATACAGACACCCAACAGATGAACGTGAGTATGCGTATTTAGACAATAAACATGTATGATTCCACATATTCTCACTAATATTCCAAATCTATGTCAAAACAGGGTAGCTTCAAAAAAAGATAAAATGACCTGTATCCAGTTTTTGCTGTCCAGTCATCTAAGCAAGAGCAAGAGAGTGTTCTCTCAAATGACAAGTCAACTTAAAACAATCATTTCTATGATCTTAGGCAAACCAGCAATGCTGCCTTACATAATCAAAGAAGTTCTGCAAACTGCTGTTGCTTCCACTCCAACCTATGTAAAAGAAACACATTTTTGGAAACTTAAGGAGGAAAAAAAGAATTAGGAAAGAGACAGTTGGAAGATTTAGATAGTCATGAACCTGTGAGAAGCCGTATATATTATTAAATACATAAATTTGTGAAAATGAAGTAATAAATGCTACCAGTGATATATCTATTAAGTTAGTATTAAGGCTACAATGAGACACATTTTTATTCACCAAAAGTTTTCCTTTCCTATAATTTCAAAAAGATGCTTGCAAATTTGTTTTGCTTTGTCAAGAGAACACGCCTTCTAAGGGATTCTTGTTCAATGTCTAGATATTTATCAAAACGCCTGTTGGCCTTTTTAATTTGGAGTTCTTTTTTCCCATGTCCTGGTTCCCTGATCTGGAGACGAAGACTAGCTTTAATCTTTGGGATGTTGTAGGGAGCTTTTATTTAATTAACTGGGCACAGATGAGTATGTAGTCCTCAAATCTCTTACCAGGCCCATGGTAACCTCGTGCTGGACCTAAGCCTCAAAATGCTCAGCTCCTAACACTACACTCTCCCTACTCCCTCTGCAGACAGCCGGGCTGCATTTCCTCATTGGCCTCTTCCCTGGACTTTGTCACAGACACAAAGAAAAAACAAAATGCATACAGAGCCCCACTTCCATCACACTCTCTCAAGACCTCCCTTTTTACTTATCAATATCTAATAGCTCTTTTATTCTATCACCAGAAGCTTTGACGTAATTCCTGAATACCATGATTAAAATCCAAAAAGAGGACAAATTGGTGCATACCATTACTTCTCTCTCATATGCTGGAATTCTAAGATGATCTATGTGTGTTTAGTAAGAATGTGTGTTTTTGTGTGTGTCTATCTCCCTTTCTCTCCATTCCTAACAGACAAAAATGTCTCATCTTTTTTCGGTTACTTCTTCCTCTTGTATGTAGGATCTGGTTTTGCTCTTTAAGAATTTTGTCCTGTATCCTCAGGACTAAGTTATGTCATGAGCTCCCTCCTTTACATGGTGCAACCACACTGCAAACTGAAGCCTAATCATCTTCTCCCAAAAAGAGTTAGAGAATTGATCATTATCCAACTGTTACAGAAGAATCTAGAATTCACTTACCTATTTCCTCATTTATTCTATCTATGAATTTTAAGAATTCATAGATGATCTGTTACATCTTTTAAAATATATGTAGAAAGTATAGAAAAGTCTCGGGAAGGGGTGGGTGGGTATTTGACACTCTTTAGAAGTTTTCCTGAGTATAGCAAACCACAGATTGAAACTGGATCTAACTCTTTTCCCAAGTGACATTAAAACTAAGGGAATTGTGCCAAGGATACTTGGAAAATTACATAGAACGGTGTTCAAAACTCAATAAATACTTATGGATTGATTTAAATTGTTCAAATAGAAAAGAAGGCTCACCCAGGTCAGACTATTTTGATATAAAGCTAGGTAATGGAGTGACTGCTTTGAGATAGTGCCGCACAAATGGACACTTTATGTGACGTTTTTGAGGCTTACTAAGTTTTCATTTATGAAATAACCCACAACTACTACATTTTTGTTTTAATACTCGTGCCAATTAACTTGCGGTGGGGGGGCGGGGCCGTAGTTTGTTTGTTTCCCTGGTGGATTGTCAATTGTTGCTTCTTATTAAGGAATCCACCCCATTCTACAGATTTGCAACTCACAATCACCAGGCCCTGGGAATCAGATAAAGCAACGGGGAAGTTTATTCAAATTGTATCTGAAATAAGAGAAACCCTATTTTGAATAAAGATTCAAAGTAATCTCTTATACTGTTTAAATCTTAGTTATGTCATCCTTCCTGTATACCATTTTGGGGTGAGCATAAGACTTTGTAAGTTTTCACGGTTCTCGATCATTTCCTAGTTTTCCCAGGACAATTCTAGTTTATACCCATTGACCTGCCGTTATTATGAACAACACCATCTTTAATGTGGAAACATGTGGCTGTTTATACAATAACTCATCAGTCACTGTACTGATAGACAGGTTTCTAGGTAAATGTCCCTCAGGTCGGTAAAATGTTTCCACCCAACAAGGGTTCCATGAGAAAGCCCAGAGGGGCTGTGCGGGTCTTGCCTGGAATGAACAAGGGCCATTATCAGGATCTCCCTATTCAAGTGGGAAGGGCTGAGACACAGGTCAATTTCTAAACTCCAGTTCTGTCTGACTTGAAATTCTTTCAGGAGGGTAATTAATAATAATCAGTCACTGAAGTAACTTTGTACAAACAATGAGTGGCACTAAGTTCCCTACAGGCCAAAAATAAACATATGGCTTTCGGAGAACTCAGCTGACAAAGATGAGTGGTTCTTCCAAAGTCGTATGTAGAATTTGAGACCATAACACTCTCTGCCTCTGTTTCTTTCGTCCAGGGCTTTCACTTGAGTCACTTCTATTAACACAAATATAGTAATTTTAGTTAGCTGGTCTTTGGGGCACAATTTTTGTATCATTTATAAACAAAAGATGCCTTAGAAATAGCAGTTTTAGCAATCTCGGTTTTAAAGAGCATACCTTTGAGCTTCCCAACGATCCTTATTGGAAGTGTAAATATAAACACATTTAGAAACATTTTACTGGTTTATCTAGGATACAAACAATACTCTTTTGAATCCTGGATCAATCTGGCTTGCTTTATTCCTGTAAGAAACGGTCTAATAAATTATATTTCCCAGTAGCAGTCATCCCTAATGGAAATCTCAATAAACTTTCTTTCAACAAGTGTTGAAGTATAACTGAAGTGGAATCTGGCCAGCTGTTAGGTCAGAACATGGGCTGAGGCTACTTATATTAAGTAGTAAGTGAAACCCACACTTAAATTTCTCATAATTTATAATCAGGCTGTGCATTTTGAATACATAAAGTTTTGACAAGCTAGTATTTTTGCCGTTAAGAAAAATTGGACTTATAATTAGAGCTCCTTGTACAGATCTTATTAAACTTGCAAATTAAATACTAACAGGAAATGTATCAAGTCAAAATCATTTCATGTTTTACTAGAGCTTTTCAACTACCTGAAATCTAATGATGCAAAAATACAGATTTATATAGAAAATGATCCTAATCCTTGTGAAAATATTGAAGCCATATATCAGATTGAACTCAAGAAAAGCAAACAGCCTAATGATTTCATGTTGGTTTAACTTTTTCATTGTTATTTCAGGCCAGACTTTCCTTTTAGAAGGAGGAATCCAAGACAGCAAATTACTAATTCTGTTATTTGCATTATACACCATGCCAAATTTAACATGTGTTTTTTTTCTTTCTTGTACATTTCAAATGGCCTAAATCATGTTCAAGAATGATAGCCATGAATTTTACCTAAAACAAATAAAATGTTGCATTCAAAATTGGAATAGAAAAATATCACCCATAGCCAAGGTATCGTATTCAGGGCGTCGACACACCAACAACCAGCGCTAGCTGGCTTCTGAGTTTGGGCCAGAGGGAGAGTTGGGGCTGCTTGGGATTCATAATACAGTCTTGCACCACCAACCCCTTAATCTAAGACCCCTCATCGCTGCCTGGGCTACTGAATCTGCCTCAGGGGTCTCCTGGCATCTATTCAGCCCCCTCCACTTCAGGTAAATTTTCTAATTGCTTCCAGAGTGAACTTTTAAAACCTGCTAATTGGTTGAATGCTTTTTATTGGCTTCCCATGTTCCAAGGTCAACCCAAACCTGGACCTGGACTGTAAGGCTCGAACTGGTTGGCTTCTTTCTCATGCCACCTTGGCCTCGTATCTGGTTTTCATCCACACCTACCAGCTTCCAGTTCCTCCACTGAATCAGATTTCTCTGTGCTTCCAGACCTTGGCTCTTCCCTCTAACTGGGTGTTTGAGTAGAGGGCCACAGTTTGAGCAGACGTTGGGGTTTTCTACCGCAGAAAACTTGAAGGTTCTTCCCCAGAGACTGTGTTATAGAACACGTGTCAAAGGATGTGCAGGGAGGAACACCTCTCTCAGGCTTCCCGGGTTAGCAGCCCAGCTCTGCCACTCCCTATCTAACTAACATTGGGCTAGTTACCTTACCTCTCTATACCTCAGGTTCAACATACATAAAATGGTGATAATTAAAGTACCCAACCCAAAGGTTTGTATAAGTATCAGGGGAGTTAATGGATGTAAAGCCCTCACGTCATACCTGGTACAAAGTAAACATTCCATGCACGTTGTTGTTATTATTACTATCATTATTATAACCCAAGTTCCAACCAAAACATGCATCCCTAAAAGGCTCACAGGCCACAAGGACTGTGCCTGTAGGGTCTCATTTATAAACCACTTCTGATCCTAAAATACAGGCTGACACAGGAAAGGAACAATTTGGAATGTACAGAAGAGGGTGAGCAATGTTTAATTCAAGAAAAGAAATTAATATTGGACAAGAAACAGTAGTAATTCTCTTTGTCACACCTATCTCAGGATTTCCTGTTTCATTAGTGAGATGGAATTAATATCAGACTCATACCACACACAGTTTTGATATCATCATAAACATCTTTCTTATTATATCACTTCATAGGTATCCACACCAAGTAAACACTATCTCTTATTCTAGACCAGCCTGGGCAACCTTTTATTTCTGTTTGGGTGTGCTTGATGTTAGCGCTCCCATATTCTGAGCTTTTGAACTAAATACAACTAGCAAGAACTGTTTCCAAATGTTCCCTGCTATTTTGGACTGTATTCCAGGAAAGTGATTGCAATAGTTAAAATGGATTCTTCTCCCAAGACCCCGGGTTCTTATCTGGACTGCAGATCTGGCCGCAGTTGTAACAGTGCCAGTAGTCTGAACACACTGGATTGTGTGCCAACCCCGCTGCCTTCCATGATACAGCAAACCATGTTGCTAATCCACGCTGATCTCAAGTTGGAACGTTGTTTTCCTGTCAGCCTTGTGAATCTAGGAAGATAGCTTTTAGCAGCATCTTTATTCCATTTATTTTTTTTAAATGCCCTCAAAAGCCCTCTTCTCTTCCAATTACCTTCTTATGAAGTATGGATTGAGTTTTCAGGCTGTTGTTAGTGCAGCTGCCAAAATGACTGAAGGCAAATAAACCAGAAGTGGAATATGTGCCAGTCCCAATAGTGACTAGGCTACTGACCAGTGTGGCGCCATTGGAGTGCCTCTTTTTTTCATCTCTTATGGGCTAGAGGTTTTAACTAGTAAGTTTTGTGCGGGCATATAATTGTTAGTCTTCTGAACACATTGTGCTTTTTAAGGGCATGCAACACAATTTTAAAAACATACGTGTATAGGAGATAAATGTAATATATACAAGTAAAATGTACTTTGTAAGAAATTTATTAATACTCATATTTAACATGAAGAAGAGTCCCTAAAAGTAGATGTTTAGGGCTATGCCTTTTCTAAGTGTCTTAATTGCTGAAATTCTATTGAAATTCCTTTCAGAACTCACCAGACAAGATGATGGTCATTCTTTGAGATAAAATAAAATTTTTGAAAACACACATATATGAGGCAATATAGTAACTAATTTGGGGGTCTTGAAGTTATTGATATATGTAAATCGTATGTATAAATAAATTTTATATACATACAATTTAAAAGGTATGACTGATGAAATAATAAGGTTTATTTGCTCCTGACTCAGTTACAAATAAAGATAATTCCAAAATTGGAATAGCAAAAAATGTTGTGCATGGTGGTGAAATGGGCCCTTCAAGGGAACTGTACCATGCAATTTAACAAATAAGCTCATTTCTGAGTTATGTTTTGTATATATGAAGACAACTGACACACGTCCAATTTAGCTGAATGGACATTACTCATTTGAATGTACCAATTCCAGTATATTTGTTTCAGATCAGTATTATGCATATTTGGCATTATAAAAACCAGAGGCAGCACAGTGTAATAGTTAAGAACATGGACTCCAGACGCCGACAGGCATGGAGCTGTGTCCACAGCCCCCAGCTGCTAGCTCTCTGCCCTTGGGGAATCATCTAACCTCTTTATATCTCACTTCCTTCACCTGTCAAATATGAATATTTGCTTGTAGATGAAGTGAGCTAATGTAAAAAATAGCTTAATAAGGTGTGTGGCACAATAATAAATTTCCATTAAATATGTTATTAGTAATTGTAAAAAATGCTTATCTCACTTGATATTTATTTCCTTTGATCAACAAGAAAATCATTTCAACACATCTAAAAGAATGGAACAAACAAGTCAGTATAGAAAAATCTAACTTAACATTCTACAAAAAATACTTAATTTGCTGTTGACAGGGTCAGTTATTAATATATGTCGTTAGCAAGTGGCCTACCCATGCCAGATAAAAACTGTCGGTCATAATTTGAGTCTTTTAGATTTTTAATTTGCTTTTTTATTTGGTTGAATGTTGACTACTTTGGGTTTAATTGGGAGAGGGGAGACAAGATAAGGGTTTTTTGTTGAAAAAAGAGTGGGTTAAAAAAAGCCTTTACAGGTTTACAACATAGTGATTCACAATTTTTAAAGGTTCATCTCCATTTATAGTATGATATCAGTTATACGTGGAATCTAAAAAATAAAACAAACTAGTGGGGAAAAAAAGCCTTTGAAGAGATTCCAGAATAGCCACCAAAGGAAGGGTTACAAGTGCTATATTCCAGAATGTTTATTTTTCTTTCTCGCTGGTTTCAAATGGGTCAGCATTATCAGTAAAACAAGAAGTAAACCAAGACCTATCTCAGATTACATCAGCTCCTGGGGCCATCAACAAAGTAAACATCAGTCACCCCATGAAAAATACAACGATTAGCTGTTATTGGACACTTGCAGGCCTGGCTTACCCACCAAGTGGCACAGTTAATGAATCCACTTATTTCTAATACAAATAAACCAGAGAGGGGAAGTGGTCAGCCAAAGCTGAATCTGAAGGCAAGATGGGAAGGTGGTTAATAAAAACGCTCAAGGCTGACATTTCCTTTTTATTTGAAACATGCTTTTCTTGAGAATGACCTGATCTTATTGATACGGTTTAGTACGCCTCAGCTGATGTCAGGTTTTAAGGTCCTTTCAGATGTGTATTCTTTTCTCTAAGTGGAAAAAAACAATTCCAAAGGAAAAATTTTAAAGTCTGTCAGGGTTCCATAGTACAAAGACTAAGTATGATAAAACACAATTACTTTCATCTTTAGTCACTAGTTACTTCAAAACTGTGTTGTTAACAAGGTATATCTTTTCTGCAGAACAATTTGTCAAGATTTGTGAAAAGCCTTAAAATTGTTCATACCCTCTGC
Source organism: Pseudorca crassidens (assembly GCF_039906515.1). Taxonomy (NCBI): domain Eukaryota; kingdom Metazoa; phylum Chordata; class Mammalia; order Artiodactyla; family Delphinidae; genus Pseudorca; species Pseudorca crassidens. Next base: position 6,362,601 of record NC_090305.1, on the reverse strand, counting down.
TTAAGTAATTCTACTTGTAGAAGTACAGGTTAAGGAAATAATCAGAAGTGTGTTCAAAATATATGCAAATGACATCAGGAACACTTAATTTAATCATTACAAAATAGAATAACCTAAAGGTTTAAGAATAAATCGATTAAATAAATCATAGCATGTTTATATAATGGAATGTTATGATAGTTTCGAAAGCATTAGATGATGTCAGAAAATTCTTACAATATAATGTTAAATGAGAAAGGTAATATATGCTACAATAGAAATGATTTTTATTCTTTTTTATTCTTTTTGTCATCTTTTTAAAAAATTTTATTAGTTTTTATTAAAGCACACAACTATATAAAGTTGACAAAATATTTGAAGAAATAATAAACATATGATGTTAACATGAATTATCTTAGAGGTATGACAGTAAAGGTGATTTTTTGATTTATGTTTTTTCTGTGCTTTCAAGTTTTGTGTAATGAACATATGTTTTATAAAGTTTCATAGGAAAATATCAGGACCATACATCTTGGCCAGGAAATTATATACTCATAAGAACATAATTTTCCAATCCCCAAGCAAATAGTATCCTTTATAAAAATGAAATCCTTTTCATTTTTATATTCAGATATTTTCTTGGTGTCTAATCTAAATTCTTCATGATACAGTTTTACATATTTTCTCTTCTCCTTTGCAGACATAAATTAATAGCAGCTAATCACCATCCAACGTTTAAAACCCCATATATTTGAAGTCTTTCAGCCTTCTCTCTCTTCCTTAGGCTGCAAAATGACAGTCCCTTTAATCTTTTCATATTGATCCTCTTTTCTACTCTTTTAATCATTTCTGTATGACTACCAAGAACAATTCTGTAACTGCAAATTTTGAGAAAATCATGGAAAAAGGATTTGCAATACTAAAATGCTTAGCTAAGCTATAAAAAAATCCACATTTTCCCTGCATTCTTTTCCTCCCTTCCTTTGAAATAATTAAAAAGGAATCAAGGCACTTATAATTTCATATTTTTCATTTAAATAAATAACATCCCAAATTATTTTTCATAAACAGGCAATTGGAAACTGCTTTTGGTTAAATTAGGAATGTATACATTCTATTAAGCCAGTTCACAAATGTCTCAATAGAATAAGTATTATCACATAGAGTGAATTTCAAAATATATGAACACTTATGGTATATTAATTGCAAATTCTGAAAATTAATTCACCATGTATATTGAATTCATTAATTCAAACATGAATTAAGAGCATCCTTACTGGACACATATTGTGTTAAATAATTACGACTCATAAATGGTAAAATGGCATAAGTATTCCTTCTTGTCACCTACTTTTTTTCTGTTCATTTGCTTTTTCGTATTTTGCTGTTAACTAGTTCGTGTTTACTACATTCCAGGGTGTCTTTACGCCTCTTATATAACCTGATGTTTATACCAAAATGAAGTATTAGCCAGTGGTATAAGATGTAAAACATGATTGTGACTGAGTTTACATTTAACTACGTATTTTACATACATAGATACACGATACATTTTAACATATATACACATAATATGTCATATTTCATAACATGTATGATATACATGCACATGTCATATATGTGTATACATATAACATACACATGTATGATATATGTGATATATATAATTACATTATATATAATACAACATATTGTATATGTATATATATATCATAGTGCTTATTTAGAAACACTTATACATTCTTTTCCATCACTTTAGAAAGATATGAAGGAAATTCTAAGCTTTAAAGTAAAATAAAATAATGATAATGGCAGTTCTTTGTTGCCACCTGTGTGCTCCCACACTTTCCAAACATAAATTTCTAGTATGATGTAGTCTAATCTGAGTTGATTTTTTTTTTTTTTTTTTTGCGGTACGCGGGCCTCTCACTATTGCAGCCTCTCCCGTTGCGGAGCACAGGCTCCGGACGCACAGGCTCAGCAGCCATGGCTCACGGGCCCAGCCGCTCCACGGCATGTGGGATCCTCCCAGACCGGGGCACGAACCCGTGTCCCCTGCATTGGCAGGTGGACTCTCAACCACTGTGCCACCAGGGAAGCCCGAGTTGATTATATTTTAAATGTCTACAGGAAGGTTCTTGAATTAGCATTTTTTTAGTTTTCCATTATTACTCTTCCCTTTCCAGAGAGTAATGGACACCTAGCAATTACTTCTGCAAATCTAACTTTTTTGCAACCATAGGTATGGATATTGAGCGCATTAATAATTACTGTTTTCTCTGTATATGGTTATGCTTTTATTATAGCTCATCTGAGTCTTACAGGCAGCTCCTGTATCTCTTTAACCTCGTACAGACTAGCTTAAACACTTTAGATTCAGTGAAAGGTGATTCCTTATGCCCGTGCTTACGTTTTTCTCACTGGCTGTCATTCTACTTGCATATAATTTCCTAACATAACCTGTAGAAGGAAAGTCCTTGTGCCCCAGATCCCACTTCCTCTTCAGGGCAGTTTTGGGCTTAACTTGAGCTGCCAAAGGTGCAAAGGTTAATCTAATTTAGGGAAATGTTTCTTTCTTTGTTTCTCCCTCACTAAAATTTCAGTCGTGCAGTGTAATAAAAGGAGTCACGGCAGCAAGAAATGGCCGTGCCATGCATATAGTAGCAGTGTCCAAACAGGCAAGTTCTACTAAATTATCAACTTACCCAAAGGATAAAAAAATGGAAAAGTCTGTTCAGAAATGCTTTCTTAATTAGAACATGCTAAATATGCAATTGTCACTCATATACTGAAAAATCCAAACCTACACTCTAAAAACTCAGGACAGTATTTTGGGTTCTGTATATCCTCTTACCAAGGATTACAGAACTATTACATAAAGTGAAAATGAAAACTAACATGCTTCCTATAATGTAACATTCAACATCATTTTATCCTAACTCTCCAACAGCTTACTGCATAGAGATCTTGGGCTTTGAAGTCAGATCTTGTTCTCAGTCCTGCCTCATGAACATTGAGCACGTTTTTTAATCTATCTGACTCTTAGTTTTCTCATCAGGAAAATTAGTGGTGGTGTGTGTGTGTAGGGGGGTGGTAACACATTACTCACAAGGTTGAATGTGAGTTTTATCAAAGAGTATATATAAAGTGCCTAGCAAAACCATGGTTTTAAAACAAATCTTAGTTCTTTTTTTCCCTCCTTTGGCCTTAACGATCTTCCTGAGGCATTTGTTTTCTTCTTTATCTATTGTCAACGACTATATCAGAAAAAAAGACATTTTCCTCAATTGATAATGAATGCATTAATGTTCAAAACAAGCATAAGCTCCTTTAAACATTAGAATGGAAAACACTTCGGAAATATTACTCATTCTTGTTCAAGATATTTATTCTCAGAATAATTGGAATAGGACCTCATTAACTGTTTACATTTTGTGATGTAATTATGAGGAAAGGCATTTTTGTTACCTTTTTAAGATACAGAGTTAGGTGACATGGAGTTTTTCAAAAAATCAAATTTCTCAACTGTAATATTTTTGTGGGAAAAAAACACAAAAAGAAATGCCTGCTATATTATACATTGTATGTATATCATATAAAACTAAAAAGTGGAAAAGTTAAGAAAAGATGTTGATTGGGGCGGGAGCCAGGCAAATTAAAAGACTATTATTTTACTGAATTTGTTCCATATTTTTAACATTTTCACAAGTTATTTCTGTTTGTAATCACAGTACCTTGATTTCTCTATTGCATGATCAGCTCTCTATAAAATTGACCTCTTAGCAAAAACTGAAGTTGAATACAATGTAGGGAACACTATTTTATGTCAGTCTTCTGTGAAATTTGATTCTGAGAGGGTGTTCTTCCAAGTTTTATTCCAATTTATATATGTAACCTTAAAAATCTCATTCACATTGCACAGGTGGGAATAATCCATTTTATTCAGTCCCTATCTATTGTTACATAAGTCACAACGATAAAAGCTTCCATCCCTGTAAGAACAGGATATAAATTAAACAAACTTGCTGAGTAGCTGAGCTACCATACTGTTGGTGTGATTTCTCTCTGACAGTACCAAGAGATATTTTCCCATAGGCCCCCAAATCTGTTACAAGCAATCATTTAAGGATATGACTGGAGAGAAGAATGCATTCTCAAATATATGAAAGAATGTGAGTTGTTTCTTTCATAAATAAAAAGTTCTCTACTCTCAAAGTAGGGATAATCACGATTCTCGTAGGGAAGCTCTGAGAGAGTAGAAGTACAATTCTCTCTGTCTGAGGACCATATTCTATTTTGAATCCCAAGATGGGAACGAGAAAAAAAATTGCATTTTAGACACTTCTCATTTAATTCTTGGCCCATATCACTTTCTTTAATCACATTGCCCAGGTACACACAACCCATATTCTTTCTAAAATCTCATTATCTTCTGGGCAAGGTATCATTTCTTCTATTCTTTTGCCTCCTTTGATTTCTTGGCTCTTTTCTTGAAATCTGATGATAGCCAATGTGAGTTTCAAAAAAGGGAAACTGGCTACATTCAGTTCCAGAGACTGACCAGGGTCCCCTTTTTTCTCTAAAACTTAAATCCATTTGGAAAGGTATTGCATTGGTTCTTTGAATTCCCTTTCAAGATAAGTATTACTAACTCTTCTCTAGATACAATTAAAAGGGCAGAAGAATAATTATATCCTTTCAGTTATAATAGTTGAACAGTAAAACAGAAAGATATTCCTGTCTCCTGGTATTTTAAATTAGTCAATATCTTTACTAGTCCAGAAATTTAGGGTTTTTTTCCATTTCTTATATAAACGTTACCTTCTTTTAAAATGCAGCATAAAACATACATAAGATAACACAAATGTCACACAGGTCAATTAGTTGCACCATTTTACAAGAACTAAATCATTAAATTATAGGAAGGAAAAGCATTCTTACTTTTGCCTGAAATTGTTAAACAGCATGAGTTGGAAATCTTTGGCCTATAACTGAAGGAATATAGTTTTAATTTGCATTTAAATAAAGCAAATCTCCCACTGCAAAGAATTTTCTTTTATTAGTTCCCATAAACAAGATGACATTAAAGTGCATAACCTGCTTAAGTGGGACGGGAGGATAAATCAGAGGGATAAACAAGGCAATATCATGAAGAAAAGGAAAGCCACTCTAGACATACTTAAATAGTTAACATTCTGAAGGCTTGCTATCAGTTAAAGAAATGTTAAGCCCTAAGAGCTTTCTATATACCAAACTATACTTTTAGAAGAGATACAATATTATCCTAATTAATACCTCATTTATTAGCAATTAATAACTACCTAGTCTCCTATGCTATTTTTATCTTATCTACATACTAATTAAGTATAAGCTAACTATCTAGTCCATAACTATTTTCATAAATTTTATTTATGTTTATTAGTCTAGGTAGCCCTAAAAGAAACAATGGGATAGGGATTCCCTGGTGGCGCAGTGGCTGGGAGTCCGCCTGCCGATGCAGCGGACAGGGGTTCGTGCCCAGGTCCGGGAGGATCCCACATGCCGCGGAGCAGCTGGGCCTGTGAGCCATGGCCGCTGAGCCTGCGCGTCCGGAGCCTGTGCTCTGCAACGGGAGAGGCCACGGCAGTGAGAGGCCCGCGTACCGCAAAAAAAACCCAAAACAATGGGATAAGCATAGAAGATATTATTGACACTGTTTTACCCATGAGGCAAATGGGTATCAGCGTCTTGCCCAAGTTCATGGAGCTATATAGCTCAAGGACAATGAAAGGACCACTTGTCCATGTGTAGTGCTATTCCCAATATGACAAGAGCCGCCACTTCCCAACTAGAGTCAACTTAATTCACTTGCTTACACTTTCACTCAACACATATTTTTTGAGTGTCTATTATTTTTAGGAATGTTTCTCTCCTACTTCTGCTACAGTCGATTTCCTTTCCATTCAGACTTTCTAGATAGCCGAGAGAAAGGCCATGAGAATATTTTGTTCTCCATATAGTTGTGTAGGCAAACTTGCCCCAAATGCTAACAAGTGGTAAGTAGACCTGCTCAGTGATAATAAATATAATTATCACCAAATACTTCCAAAAGGAAAGAATCATTAAAGAATGTTCAGAACATATTTTTATGTCAAATAAACATCTGGAAAAATAAAGATGCCAAATTACCCAGTTTGCCTGCAAATAATCACTAATAAAGTATGCCATTCATTTTTCTAAATTCAGGTACTTAAAAATTTTGTAATCAATTTGACCACAGGCAAGATTTATTGCTTCTAATTATCATACCATTCTCTCTCTCTCTGTCTCTCTCTCTGTCTCTCTCTCCCCTGTCTGTCCCACCATCTCTTTCTCTCTTTTCTTCCTGTGGGCTTTTTTCTTATATTTTCCCAAATTATCAACAAAAATACTTAGGGAGTAAGAAAAAGTTAAAGCATTATTTTTTTTCCTTTCTATATTGCAGTTTTTAATGGCTATATGGCATTATGGTTTTTTTTTAACATCTTTATTGGAGTATAATTGCTTTACAATGGTGTGTTAGTTTCTGCTGTATAACAAAGTGAATCAGCTATACATATACATATATCCTCATATCCCCTCCCTCTTGCGTCTCCCTCCCACCCTCCTTATCCCACCCCTCTAGGTGGTCACAAAGCACCGAGCTGATCTCCCTGTGCTATGCGGCTGCTTCACACTAGCTATCTATTTTACATTTGGTAGTGTATATATGTCCATGCCACTCTCTCACTTTGTCCCAGCTTACCCTTCCCCCTCCCCGTGTCCTCAAGTCCATTCTCTACATCTGCGTCCCTATTCCTGTCCTGCCCCTAGGTTCTTCAGAACCATTATTTTTTTAGATTCCATATATATGGTTAGCATACGGTATTTGTTTTTCTCTTTCAGACTTACTTCACTCTGTATGACAGACTCTAGGTCCATGCACCTCACTACAAATAACTCAATTTCGTTTCTTTTTATGGCTGAGTAATATTCCATTTTATATATGTGCCACATCTTCTTTATCCATTCATCTGTCGATGGACACTTAGGTTGCTTCTGTGTCCTGGCTATTGTAAATAGTGCTGCAATGAACATTGTGGTACATGACTCTTTTTGAATTATGGTTTTTTCAGGGTATATGCCCAGTAATGGGATTGCTGGGTCATATGGTAATTCTATTTGTAGTTTTTTAAGGAACCTCCATACTGTTCTCCATAGTGGCTGTATCAATTTACATTCCCACCAACAGTGCAAGAGGGTTCCCTTTTCTCCACACCCTCTCCAGCATTTATTGTTTGTAGATTTTTTATGATGGCCATTCTGACCGGTGTGAGGTGATACCTGATTGTAATTTTGATTTGCATTTCTCTTAAAGCATTATTTAAAATAGCCATTTGTTTGATCAAAATGCATTAAACAAAATATTAACAAATATTTATGGATAGTGGTGGTTAAAAAGATAGCTCATGTTCTTTATTTGAACTTCAGTTAGTTACTTAACCTTCTTAAGGCTCAAATAATAAACCTACCTATCTCAAAGGATTATTGTGAGGATTTTTGAGAAGGGTTTAATATTGTGAGATTTAATGTAAGGTAGCACATTATAGTATGGCTTTAACATACAGGAAGCTCTTAATAAATTATACTTATCTACTTCTGAATATGCACTGTGTACCAGCAATGAGGATATAAGGATGAATTAACAGCAACAAAAAAATCTTGGTAGAGAAATCTAGTGTTAAAAAAATTTTACCTTGAATTATGCAGATAATTTTCTCATTTCTGTCATATGTTTTAAAATGTAAATCAAAGTACCTTAAAATTGGACAAATCTATCTATCTATATATATATATTAAACAACTTTAATAACGTCATCTAGGTATTTGGAAAATTGTAAATGTTCACTAAATGTTATTTTTATATTTGTTATATTACAAATATCTTTCAAACAAAAGGAAGTATTTGGCAAGATCAATTAACATCAAAGTCGTAACCAGATTTCCGTGATAACCATAGGATACAATTAACTGGCCCAATTGCCTGGACCCTGCTAATGAGGGTATTTTAGGCCCACTTAGTTTCACTCACCAGTTTGCTTTTCTGTGTTCCTTGTTGATTGACAGTAGCCCAAATCACGGCCAGGATGCAAAGGAAAATGAGGCCAGAGAATTGTCCCCTGAGTAAGTTGGATAAGTAATGAGTATTCTACTGTTAAACCCAAGTGGAAGTCATGTCAATTCAATGCAACTCACATCTCTTGAGCGCTTACTAGGAGCCAAGCACTGTGATCCATACTAAGGATTCAAACGTGAATGAGCTCTGATCTCTTCCCTTGTGGTGTTTATGGTCAATCGGGAGACATACGTATGAATAGATAACCACAGACAGTGTGCGGTAAACAGTATGATGAAGTTCCACACAATATGCTGTGTATGTCTGAAGAGTGTAGAAAAGGGACAAACAAACCAGCCAGGAGTGTGTGGTAGAGATATGTCTGTGGGTGGGAGCAGTGGGCAGGCTATCAGGGAAGACTTCCTGGAGAAGACAAAACTATTATCGAATGTCATACTTTTCTTTCTATAGAAAATGAGATGACAGCATTCATATATGGATAAAGGTCAAACATTATTTGTTCTCCTCCAGTATACTTTCCCAATATTTGAATTTTCTATAGGTAATGCTTACCAATTTACAGAATTTCATGGGTACCACAAGCGGTACCACCAAAAATCAAAATGGAAACTCCATATTCTAAACTGGTAGTTGCCCCGATACATAATAGTACAGCACTCTGCATTTATGGTAGAATGTCTACTAGGTGAGCCTGCACATACGCAAATATATTTGATTTCCCTTCCCAGAGAGCCTTTCAATGTGGGAGTGCTAACGTGTTTGAACAAACACGTGTTAATGTGTACCCAGACTAGAAAATAAAACCAAAAGACTCCAGCATGATATACCAGTGCCCATCCTTACAGAAAAGAGACTTCTTTGTAAATAATAATGTCATATTTGTCATAACTCACACATTTCATCATCTTAGTTTGACAAGCATTTTTTTTCAGGCACTGTATGTCCTGCATACAGATGATTAAAAGATGAATCAGTTGTGCCCTCTTCTCTCAAGGAGGTCACTGTCCGTCGGGCTGCACACTGAATAAACACACATACACAAAAAAGCACAAAAGCTGTGATATGAGAGGAATCTAGGGACCGCCTCACTCACACCCTTCATATCCTCAGGAGGGCACTGAGGGGTTACTGTATACAGAATCCTCGTCCTCCGTTTCTCCACTTGAGCTTGCTGGCCTCTCTTACTAGCCTGTGGTCTGATTAGTGCTCGATTATGGCTGGCCTACATCCGTAAGAGTCCGGCGATGCTCTATTGAGACAGCTTTCACTACTAGGAAAAAACAAATCTACACAGGGTGATATCAGGTAATTACAGTACTACAGGTCATGGACAAGTACTGCATGTTGCCCTGTTTCCATCTTTCGACATGTCTTGTTGACTGCAGATAATTATCACAAGTTGTACTCAAAATATAGATAATACAGCTTGTACTAGTATCTTTAAAAGTGTCTAAATATTAGGTTGTTTGTTAAAACAGTCTATTTACTTTATATTAAAAACTCCTGCAAGTTCTAAAAACAGATTTTGTCTCTTAAATACACAGGTATCTATGTAGTTTTTAAATCAGTTGCAAAGATTTAAAAACTGACTTACCCATGTTTGGCTCAGATGAACAGAAAAGGAATTTTGGCTGAACTAGACGAACACGTAGTCTTTAACTGCTCCTAAAACCCCATTAATATGATAAGCAAGTATATGATACGACTCTCACAGATTTCGGCTAGACCATATCAAAGCAATTTCCTTCAAGAACTGCTTTGGCACTCATTTATGTGACCCATTTTTCTCATTAAAATATAAAATGAAATATATGTTTTAACTGACCACAGTTCCTAGAAGTCTATGGGGGCAGCAAACCCAGTGCTTGGAATCTAAGGATTTCCAAGTGTTGAATATTTCCCTCATCTCTGCTTTTCTCTCTGTAGCCATTGTCAAAAATAACTGACTTCTCTTGAGTCACTAGGGACAAATAACGCCCTCAGAAAAAAAGAACAAAGGAGGATGGCAACTATTCAGGTGACCCAAGTAAGTGCATGTGATGAAATGGGTAAAGAGAGCAGTCAGGGAACGAGAGGAAAGGTGTCTGATTCCTGACCCGGGTGACCCCGACGTCAGGAAACCATCAAAGGAGGCTCTTCAACCAGAGTTTGTTTAATACCAACTATCCCAACGTTTTTGACTTTTTCTTTCCTTTTCATACTCAGGGTTAAGTGAGTTTTCTATAAAAATACAAAGGATGAATAACCTTCACATGCTGACAAACTTTAAAAACTAGCTTTCAAAACATATTCTTATGACTCCTTTCTACATTTGGGTACAAAAAGGTTTTTGTTTAAAAATCGAAGCTTTTTTGCAGGATGAATTTAGCCTGATATTTTTTTCTCTATTTACTTATTTACCACGTTCCCTCACTAAAATGAAACCTGTGTGAGAAGAGAAACCCTGTCTGTCTTTTTCCTTGATAAAATTCCAGATGGAAGCTCGCTCAGACGAAGGCTCTCAATAAATATTTGTTGAGTGGGCATAAATGAATAAATGAATGAATAAATTCATTCAGCCTTAATTCTGAAGCATGTCTTTCCTCTTCTTAGTAATGTATTCTGCATTGCTCCCCACAGAATATAGAAGGTACTAAAGTACTGATACCAGATTTCCTTGCTGGTATACATTGTAAATGTTCTATGTGCCTTTCTTAATGGATTATTACAGTTAAAAAGATATTGCAAGGCAGCCATAGGATCTCGGAAGTGGGACAGGATGGGAGACTTAATATCCAAATATCTGTTTGGATGGCAGAAAACCAATCCATGAAAAGTCTAAAGAACACTTTATACAGGGGGGTGGAATGTGTAATGGGCCAAATACCCAGAGTTCGTGATTCTATACCTGGTTCTAGAGCCAAATGCCAATCGACTGTGAATGAAACCCAAACATCACGACCGCCCTTATAGTACCCTCTTCCACTTCTCCCTCTTTGGGATCTAGGGTGACAGGAAAGGCCTGCTAATCAACAATTCACTAGGTGGTAACGTTTGACAGTGACGCACACTCCGGAGAACGCTTTGGGTGATCCCGTGATGCTAAGGGAACCATCTCTGAGGAGTTGAGGGCTTCGGTAAAGGTGGGCGTTCTCCCAGATGGTGGCTCAGGAAGAGGGAAAGGGTAGGACTTAAGACAGATAGCGCTGGGTGGCTGAGTTCTGCTGAGTCCACCAGTCAAGGAAAAATTCCCACTTCCAACAGCAGGAGGATATAGTGGCTTAGAAGGTGCTTCTGCTGTCCATTGTTCCTAGTTGTCACTTGCATAAAACTGACATGTCTCCACCATTTGGAAATGGTCCTACCTGGGTTATGCAGGTTTCCAATATCTGACACGGCAACTTTCCTTGAAGATCCCTGCTCATTACCCTGAAGGCGGGCACGTTGCTTTCAGGCATAAGATTTCCTAAACCCCATCCGGATGTTTGGGTTGGTGGTTGTTAGCCAGGTTTCACTTCAGAATTCCCGTGGCGGGTTTACAAACACAGCCACCGCTGAAGATTCTGGCTCGGGGAATTTGAGGAAGGAACTGATGGGGGGGGTCACACATGGTTGAGGGTCACACATGGTTGAGGGTCACACATGGTTGAGAAATACTATTTTAAGGTCACACACGTATCATGAAGCATAGCTTCATCTCACAGAAATAATGACCAATATTTCTAGATGAGACCTGTTGAGATAAACAGTGTGATAGTGAACAAGAAGATAGTTTCATTTATATAATGAATTTATAATGATTATTGTTATTCATAGTAATTCTTAGTGTATATTGAGCACCCACTAAGTGTCAAGGACCAAGGCTAGTCATAAACTTATAGTCTCACTTAAATACTATTTTGGGGAGAGGAAGGAGTATTACCTCTATTTCATGTGAGAAGAGGCTAAATGACTTGGCTGGGGGAAAAAAAATCCTAATAAATGCTGAAAATACATTCAAGGGCAGGTTTGCCTGTGCCTGAAACACACCCTTTTTTCCTCTGTACACATGACCTCCAGTGTCTTTCCCCAAGAGGAACGAGATAAGCAGAGAACAGGCTCATACCAAGGACATATCCGTGCCTCTAGCTGAGAGATGAGTGATACGTTAATTAGTAGGTGTATGTACAGTGGCCATGTTTTCTCAACCAAAAATCGGGCCACTTTTACTGAAAATGGGGCAGAATATTTTAAATCAGACAACTGCAAACATTATAGTGCACATGGTAAACATATGTAAGTACATGATAAATAGCATATGGGAGGAAGAGAGGTCAGTAGATAAAGAGAATATTCTAAGCTGATGGTTATTCAGGACTACGGGAGAGATGGGAGGATGACTGATTTGAAATATCTTAGCATCTCACCATCTCCCAGTATTCTCTAATAGGCTTAAAAACATAGAACAGAATACAGTTTTTTTTTCTTAGAATTCATTAAATCTTTTTTCATATAAAATTCTTTGAGAACATTTAAAGAGGCAAAGTATGACTCAGATATCCTCAGTTTACACTGTGTGAAAATCTAGATTGCTATGCTGAAAGGAATGCTATGCTGAAATTATATTGCTTTAAAATGTTGAAATGCCTTTTATAGAAAACAAAGCTTTGCTCGAAAACAATGTAAGAATGTAATCTTATGCTTACGTTGTCTGAGGTATGAACTGATATAGAAAATGGATATCATATAACCTTATTATGTTTATCATTATATAATTATGAAGTAATTTACAATAATGCAGTTACTGATTTAACTTCACCCACGTGCCTTCAAAGGATATTTATACTTTAGGAATGAAATTTAACTAAATTATTGGGTGAAAATTGCCACTAAGTAATCCTAATTAGAAAACAGATGCTGATGTGAAGATCATGTTTTATCTTGGGACTCCTCTGATCCCAATATAGTTGCCTTTTTAATAGATTGATGTTGCTATAACATAACAATTGGGAATAGCTTATATCAATTCTGTTGAGGTGAGCCTCATGCGTCGGCATATGGTAAATAGATAAACATTCCATATTTCCCCCAAAATACTATGATACCCCACAAAACTCAAGAGAAGCAGAGTTCACAGCTAGGCTGCTAAGTTAGAAGTTGTGAGGGCTTGCCTCAATAGTGGATTCACTCAAAACTCTATATTTGTGACTGAAAAAAATAAAAAGAAGGAAGGAAAGAATGACGAATTAGAGGAAAGGAAGTGAGAAGAAAAGAAACAAAGAAAAGAAAACCTATCGGAAAGCACAAGGTCCGGCATATGTAATCGTATCTCACTTTGAATAATTACAATAAAATAGAGATGATAGTATGGTATTTATTGGATTATTACCACGTGCAAAAGACCTTCCTGTTATGTGCTAATTTATTTACTCTTTGAGAGAGGTATTATTTTCCCTCTTTCACAAATGAGGTGACCAAGACTTAGAGGGATTAAAAATCTAAAGCAAGGATTTGAACCCAGGCAGTCTGGCTGCAAATTCTGTGTTCTTAATCAGTAAGTATTGGTACCTCAGTATGCTTTCATATTTAGTTAATGTTGAAAACAGAAACATGAGTACAAATAAAACTGGAGGGACATAGTGGAAATGACTCCTAAAGTTTGAGGAGGATAGTTGGCAGACAGAACTTGAGCTTTCAGCCCAACTATTCCATGCCCCTCATGTCTTCAATCTGCAATTCTGTCACCAGGTACCCAGTACAGGCATAATGTCCTAATAATCAAAGGCGTAATCATTAAAGCAGGCATAACGTTTGACGTAGGGTGTAGCAAATGTATCCATTGTGAAATAACCAAAATGATGTCTCTCTTTACAAATTGAAAACAATCAGGCATTAGGAGTTTAACGCTACAGTCTTTTTAACAGATCCCAATAAGCAAAGCTAAAATTTAGGCTAATAAATGTAATAACTTAAAATAGGAACAGTAATATTACTGGCTCCCTAGAAGTGCCAAACCAAACTTTACCTCTAGGAATATCAATACCAAAGTGAAAGGGTCCAGCCACGTATCGTTCTGAATTTATCTTTCTGAAAGAGTCCAGCCAATATCCTTTCTGATGGCAAATACCAGCGAAGACTTCCCTACAAATGTCCTGTAGTATTTTGTTGTATCTGTGAAAAGCCCGTTCCATAAGGTCACATCAGAGCTGCAGGGGACAAGGGTTTTCCTTTCCTCCTCATCATTAAAAAATATAACCCAAAAGGAAGGGGAATAACCATGATTATGATTCATAAATGCATAGGCTTTGAAGTCAGATGACTCAGCAGTTCCACTTGTCAAATATAAGACTTTGGACGAGTAACACAGCCTTGCTAAGCTTCAGTTTATTTAGATCTAAAACAAGGGACCAGAATGACACATAACGTAGAAGATTATGTGAGAAAAAAATAAGATCTGACATTTGAAGCAAGTTTTCAGGTGCTTGACACCTAGGTACTGGATAGATATTGCACTTCTTTTGTTTTCCCTTAAAGCTTAAGGTCACAGAATTTCAGCTTCTCCTTAAACAACCCTTGATGGCAAATACCAGTGAAGACTTCAGTCTTGTTGCGTCATTAAAATCATAGCGCCTTATTCGGTAACAAGTTAGATGTTATCTAGTATGATTGTGCAGCCATTGTGAAACAGATAGCTTTCCTCATCTTGAGAATCATCAGGGGTGGGAGTTCAGTTCCTGTGTGACCATCCACTCCAGTCTGGACTGTCCTGAATTCTTCCTTATGATTTCCATAAGTGTTTCCAAGTTGTACCCTCAAGCAAAAGGTAACAGGCATATATTGTCTTCCATGTGAGGGTCTTTCAAAGGGCATGAAGATTGCTGCTGCCATTCCTCAAAATATTTCTTTTCTCCATGGTAAAACATATTTTTGTTTGTGTTTTTGTTCATCAAGTAATATGCTTTTCAGGTACATCAACATGTGGTGTACATTCCTCTGGGGATATTCTACTTTATCACTGTTCATTTTATACACAGAGGCTGTGTTCTTCTTTGGGCAATACACTGTACTTCCATTATTATTATTATTATCCAAATAGTCTTTTCAGTAGTTATGTGCTGGATTAAGTTGAATTTACTAATGAATTAATAATTTTTAATATTACACCATTTCTGCCCTACCCTATACGCATCAAATTTAAAAATCCAAAATAAACAAAACATGGAATGTCATATATATGTCAGTTACATTTCATCTTATCTTTATGGTTCTTCTTTCCTGTTACAATTTTGCGTTTGTATTCTGTCATCCATAATGTAAGTCTTTTGGTCATTTGTGAATTCAATAGTCATATTACGAAAGGATAAATTGTAAAGGTAATTGCAGACTTTTGACTTTATAGTCTTGTTAGAAAGGTTCAGCAGACTTTGGTCATCACCAGATTTGGATCATGGTCATTGGTGACAGGGCCAGCAATCCAGACAAGTGCCACCACCAGGTGTGAAGAATAATTCCCAAGCATCAGAAACAGAATGACAATGAATACCTCAGGTCAAACCTGCAAAAGAATCAGAGTCAGGCTGCCAAAAGCCAGGGAATATAAAACAAAGAAAAGTAAATTAAAGGGTGCTGAGGGATCAATTGTATTTTCAATCTGGAGTTTATATTTAGGGAAGTGGTAGAAGAAACGCAGTCAGTGTCACTGCTGAAGGGCAGTATAACTAAACTTTCCTTTTTGTTCTTTGAATTCTGAGACCTCTTTGGTGGGATCCATTCCTTTCAGAAGACAGCTACTAACTGCAACAGTAGAGGTGTGAAGAAGCACAGGCAGCATTTTTGACAGAATAGTCAATAATTTGACAGAATAGAGCTCCTGAAAACTACTGACTATTCATATATTGAGTTACTTTTGTTTAGTTTATGTACTACACATAAGACTCCTAGAATTTCTATTAAGCATTCCATATTTCAGAAAAGAGAAATTGGCAAGATGATCCTGCTTACTATCTCTCAAGGTCACACCCGGGTAGACACATTATACAGAGTGCTAGCTCCTGATACACTTTCTCAAAAGTTCGTTGAAAATTCCAGTTTCACTCCGACGTGTAAAGAGTTTGGAGGTTGTCACTCCCATCCTCACAACAAGTGAAAAACTGAACAGACTGAAAATAAACAACTCTTCTTAGATCCTTAAAAACAAACACAGACAAGACAGAGGAATTTTCTCTGTAGCGTTTCCAGTTTTCTCTCATCTTTCCCACTCCTCACCAGTTAGGGAAGGGAAAAATGGGAAGAAGTAACTAAGCAGAGATGCCCTTTAGAATACTGATACGGGGGTGGGGCCAGCACTTGCCCAGCTCAGGGGAAGACCTGAAGTTGCTTTTTTTCAGTTTTACTCAAATTGGGGACCTTCAGGGAGGCTTTCACCCCTGAGCCTACCAGGTGGTCTACGACTCCATCCTGCATTTGACGTAATTATATGTTTCTTGAGACATAGAAAAGAGGGTTGTTTTATGGGATAATTTAAGATAATAGTTTTCAAATCTGTTTTATGCAATACATGTTAATCACTAACTCATTCAACAAACTATGAGTAGCCTGAGTAGAGATGGGTCTTGGGAAACAGGGATTCTTTTACCATCTTAACTACCATCCCATAATGTGAATAAATAATGGAGATTAAGTTTGCATAAAAACTCACCCAGACAAGAAAGAACAAGTATTGGTGAGGATGTATAGAAAAGGGAACCCTCATGCACTGTTGGTGGGAATGCAAATTGGTGCAGCTCTTATGGAAAACAGTATAATGGTTCCTTAGAGAACTAAAAATAGAACTCCCATATGACCCAGAAATTCTGCTTCTGGGTGTTTATCCAAAGAAAATGAAAACACCAGTTCAAAAGATATACGTATCCCTATGTTCACTGCCGCACTATTTACAATAACCAAGATATGAAAGCACCCTAAATGTCCATCGATAGATGAATGGATCAAGATGATACGTATATACAATGGAATATTACTCGGCCATAAAAAGAATGACATCTTGCCATTTGTGACAACATGGATGGACCTAGAGGGTATTATGCTAAGTGAAATAAGTCAGACACAGAGTGAAATACTGTACGATTTCACTTGTATGTGGGATCTAAAAAACAAAATAAAACAAACAAACAAAACAGAAACAGACTCACAGAGAACAAACTGGTGGTTTCCAGAGGGGAGGAGAGTGAGGGGCAGGGATGAGTGAAATAGGCGAAGGGGGTTATAAGAGGTCCAAACTCCCAGCTATAAAATAAATGAAAAGTAAAACTCATCCAAGTTCACAGGCAAAAATATCACTAGATACTTATCTCTAGGACTACAGTTGTGACTAAACTAGAGGACTTCGCGATGGCAAGGATTCCTTCCGACCAACGCGCCTAGCTCGTTCTCATCATCACCACTCTGCTGACCAGTGGTGTCCTGGAAAGTTCCCATTTAAATTCAGCCTCCCTTTCTCCACTCCTCACTATCGGTCAGATATTGTCTATCACTCCTTTTTACTGGTTTTCATCATTATACTTACTACAATTTACAGTTATCCACTTATTTATTCACTTCTTCGTTACTGCTTTCATACATTTTAAACTCCCTGAGAGTAAGGACCCTGTGTATTTTATTCACCAAAATATGTATAGTTCTTCACATTACCTGATGCAGAGTGTCATTCAAAGACAACTGCTTATTGATTAATTTAAAGAATAAACAAACTTGCAATGGTGCCATGTCCAGTGTTCTTCATGTTAGAGAACGCATATGTCTCTCAGCTTAGGGCTCAAAGAATTTAAATTATTAATGCCCCACTTACTCTAAGAAGCTGTTAAAGTCCTCTCCTATGCCTTCAATTTGTCTAAGCAATTGTTTTAAATCCACAAGTTACTGTTGGCTGGAAAACTGAAGATCAGAATAAAGTAGTCTTCTGACACATATTGAGGAAAACAAAACTTGGACATAAGTAAAAACTCAAAGAAATATTGATAATTCAGAGTATTCTTTTCCTTGAGTATTTCAAGCATCAAATCTATGATAAAATAAAGCTAAGTTTACTGACTAGGATCCATCCATCCAGCCAACAGATGTTGTGGTAGAGAGAAGTTAATATAATAAAATACAATACAGCTTGATGTAGACGTTAGAGTGGTTGATACATGACTGTGACAAGACACCATTATTAGAAATTGAGTTTCTTAAAATTAAAACAAAACGGTTTGGGATATTCGTAATATTTGTAATCAATAGTAAGCAGATAAAAGTTTCATAACAACCTATTAGTCAAGAATTTTCTTTTTCCAAATGACCAATGCATCACGTAGTAAAGAAGTAGTTCTTATGATTAACTGTTGCAGAAACATTTTATCTGAAATTATTTGCTATTATTTAATCCAGAAACCCCTCTGATACAATAAGGGAAAGCTGACAAAGGCAGATAGTTTTTAAAGATTACCTTTAATATTTGGCATAATAGTCTGTAATGGTCCCTCCGGCTCTGATCACTCAAATATTGAATTAAAGAAAAGCAAAGGTGAAGTTGAATCCGCTCATATTGCCTTAATAACAATTAACATTTATGTGGTGCTTTTAACCTGTGATTTCATTTGTCCCTTGGTTTACCTTCTCTTTTTAATTTTTATTGGGGTATAGTTGCTTTACAATGTTGTGTTAGTTTCTAGTCTACAGCAGAATGAATCAGCTATACGTATACAGATATCCCCTCTTTTTTTGTATTTCCTTCCCATTTAGGTCACCACAGAGCACTGAGTAGTACTCCCTGAGCTATACAGTAGATTTTCATTAGTTACCTATTTTATACATAGTATCAATAGTGTATATATGTCAATCCCAATCTCCCAATTCATCCCACCACCCTCCTTGGTGTCCATACATTTGTTCTCTATGTCTGTGTCTCTATTTCTGTTTTGCAAATAAGATCATCTATACCCCTTGGTTTATCTTTTGAAATGTTCCCAATTGTTTTTCAGGTCACTGAAATACCATAGTTATCATTTTGGATGAATGTATCCTAACTTGTGTTAAAATAGAACCCCCTGAGATAATGAAAACACTTTTAGCTTTAGCAGTCAACCAGGAAATGAACTTGTGGAAAGGAAGGGCATGGAGAGGGGGTGCAAGGGGCAGCTGTGATTGGCATGGAACTATGAGAAAAGCTCAAAGGCAGAATTAGTGTGTTCTTTGGGTGGGTATTAAGAAAATAGGAGTAAATGAACTGAGGGCAGCAGTAGAGAATGAATTAGGAGAAAGACTTAAAAAGATCACTAATAACTAGTACTCCAATAATAAACATCTCTACATAGCATGTTAACAGTTTAAATGTACCATATAGAGATCCAATTTCAGTAAGAAGGTAGTCTAGGTGTTTTGCCCAGCCCTCTTACTGAAAGAAAAAAAAAAAAGAAAAAATGATAGATAAAATATTTGGAAAATATATGGTGGGACAAGATGTTCCTGGCTCATTTTTCCCTGTGCCTCCCCTGTAAATACATCCTTATACACCAGAAATAATTGAACAGGTGAACTTAAAATGACTGTAAAAGACAGAACAAAGAAGCTGGACTGGCTAGGAATCTCAAGACAGGAGGAAAGATGCCAAATTGAGTTCCTGGATTTTCTTTTGCCCTCCCATATATGCAAGACTGGATTGAGGAGAGGCCCGCAACCTAGAACTGCCAAAAGGCATAAAAAAAAAAAAAAGTAAAGCCTACTATTTCTGGCCAAAGGACTGGCAAATGAGCAGTCCAGCAAAGACCTAACAGGGAGGTCCACCCCTGCCCAGCACCAGGACCAGAAGGGCCTATGCAGGAATCCGTCCTCTCTCTTCCCAGTGGAGTCTCAGGAGAAGCATCGGTGAGGTCAGCCCCACACCTTGGGCAGTAGCAGGCCTGATCTGCCACTGTCAGCGCCCCCAGAGCTCCTGCCCCACCCAGGGCAGTGGTGACAGCATCTGCCACAGCAGCAGTGACTAAGGTCCACTGTTTCCTGAACCTCCCACACAGTGGCAATGTGAAAGGCAGGTGGTACTTGCAAGGATCAATCAAGAACCCCAGAAAAGCATAACAATAAAACTGAGCAGAATAGCATTGCAAAGTCTCTAAAAACTAAGTTGTCATCAGAACTACAGCTCATAAAAATAATCCAGGACTTACATGTGAAACCTGCTCAGAGTTACTGATGACTGAAAAAGAAGGTCTAAAAAGGATGAAGAGTCTCCTAATATTATATGCAAAACATTGAGGATACATGCAGAAAAGTCACTCGTTATACCAAGAATTGTTTAAAAAACACTTCAGTGAGAAAAGACGAGACAACCAGCCAACACTGAGATGAATCAGTTGTTGGAATTATCTGATAGTATTTTAAAGCAGCTCTCGTCTAGAGACTTCAACAATTACAAATTCTCTTGAAAAAATGAAAAAAAGAAAACATTAGTAAAGAAATGGAAGTTATAAAAATGAACCAAATAGAAATTATATAACTGGAAAATAGAATAATTCCAATAATAACTTTCTGGGTAGGCTCAGTAGTAGAGTAGAGATGACGCCCTCCAGCAACCTACACGCAGAGGCGGGGCCAAATCCAAAGCTGAACCCCGGGAGCTGTGAGAACAAAGAAGAGAAAGGGAAACCTCTCCCAGCAGCCTCAGGAGCAGCAGATTAAATCTCCACAATCAACTTGATGTACCTGCATCTGTGGAATACCTGAATAGACAATGAATCATCCCAAATTGAGGAGGTGGACTTTGGGAGCAACGATATATATATATATTTTCCCCTTTTTCTCTTTTTGTGAGTGTGTATGTGTATGCTTCTGTGTGTGATTTTGTCTGTATAGCTTTGCTTTTACCATTTGTCCTAGTGTTCTGTCTGTCCTTTATTTTTTTTTAATTTTTTCTTAATAATTATTTTTTATTTTAATAACTTTATTTTATTTTACTTTATTTTATTTTATTTTATCTATTTTCTTTCTTTCTTTCTATTTGTTTCTCCCTTTTATTCTGAGCCGTGTGGATGAAAGGCTCTTGGTGCTCCAGCCAGGCGTTAGGGCTATGCCTCTGAGGTGGGAGAGCCAACTTCAGGACACTGGTCCACAAGAGACCTCCCAGCTCCACGTAATATCAAATGGCAAAAATCTCCCAGAGATCTCCATCTCAACACCAAGACCCAGCCTCACTCAATGACCAGCAAGCTACAGTGCTGGACACCATATGCCAAACAACTAGCAAGACAGGAACACAACCCCATCCATTAACAGATGGGCTGCCGAAAATCATAATAAGGCCACAGACACCCCAAACACACCACCAGACCTAGACCTGCCCACCAGAAAGACAAGATCCAGCCTCATCCACCGGAACACAGGCACTAGTCCCCTCCACCAGGAAGCCTACACAACCACAACCCACTGAACCAACCTTAGCCACTGGGGACAGACACTAAAAACAACAGGAACTACAAACTTGCAGCCTGCAAAAAGGAGACCCCAATCACAGTAAGTTAAGCAAAATGAGAAGAAAGAAAAACACACAGCAGATGAAGGAGCAGGGCAAAAACCGACCAGACCTAACAAATGAAGAGGAAATAGGCAGTCTACCTGAAAAAGAATTCAGAATAATGATAGTAAACATGATGCAAAATCTTGGAAATAGAATGGAGAAAATACAAGAAACGTTTAACAAGGACCTAGAAGAACTAAAAAGCAAACAAACAGTGATGAACAACACAATAAATGAAATTAGAAATTCTCTAGAAGGGATCAATAGCAGAATAACTGAGGCAGAAGAATGGATAAGTGACCTGGAAGATAAAATAGCAGAAATAACAACTGCAGGGCAGAATAAAGAAAAAAGAATGAAAAGAATTGAGGACAGTCTCAGAGACCTCTGGGACAACATTAAATGCACCAACATTCGAATTATAGGGGTCCCAGAAGAAGAAGAGAAAAAGAAAGGGACTGAGAAAATATTTGAAGAGATTATAGTTGAAAACTTCCCTAATATGAGAAAGGAAATAGTTAATCAAGTCCAGGAAGCACAGAGAGTCCCATACAGGATAAATCCAAGGAGAAACACACTAAGACACATATTAATCAAACTATCAAAAATTAAATACAAAGAAAACATATTAAAAGCAGCAATGGAAAAACAACAAATAACACACAAGGGAATCCCCATAAGGTTAACAGCTGATCTTTCACCAGAAACTCTGCAAGCCAGAAGGGAGTGGCAGGACATATTTAAAGTGATGAAGGAGAAAAACCTGCATCCAAGATTACTCTACCCAGCAAGGATCTCATTCAGATTTGATGGAGAAACTGAAACCTTTACAGACAAGCAAAAGCTAAGAGAGTTCAGCACCACCAGGCCAGCTTTATAACAAATGCTAAAGGAACTTCTCTAGGCAGGAAACACAAGAGAAGGAAAAGACCTACAATAACAAACACAAAACAATTAAGAAAATCGTAATAGGAACATACATATTGATAAATACCTTAAATGTAAATGCATTAAATGCTCCAACCAAAAGACATAAACTGGCTGAATAGATACAAAAACAAGACCCGTATATATGCTGTCTACAAGAGACCCACTTCAGACTAGGGACACATACAGACTGAAAGTGAGTGGATGGAAAAAGATATTCCATGCAAATGGAAATCAAAAGAAAGCTGGAGTAGCAATTTTCATATCAGACAAAATAGACTTCAAATAAAGACTATTACAAGAGACAAAGAAGGACACTACATAATGATCAAGAGATTGATCCAAGAAGAAGATATAGCAACTGTAAATATTTATGCACCCAACATAGGAGCACCTCAATACATAAGGCAAATGCTAACAGCCATAAAAGGGGATATTGACAGTAACACAATAACAGCAGGGGACTTTAACACCCCACTTTCACCAATGGATAGATCAACCAAAACGAAAATAAATAAGGAAACACAGGCTTTAAATGATACATTACCCATGATGGACTTAATTGATATTTATAGGACATTCCATCCAAAAACAACAGAATACACTTTCTTCTCAAGTGCTCATGGAACATTCTCCAGGATAAATCATATCTTGGTTCACAAAGCAAGCCTTGGTAAATTTAAGAACTGAAATCATATCAAGTTTCTCTTCTGACCACAATGCTATGAGACTAGCTATCAATAAAAGGAAAAAAACTGTAAAAAACACAAACACATGGAGGCTAAACAACACACTACTAAATAACCAAGAAATCACTGAAAAAATCAAAGAGGAAATCAAAAAATACCTAGAAACAAATGAAGAGGAAAACACGATGACCCAAAACCTATGGGATTCAGCAAAAGCAGTTCTAAGAGGGAAGTTTATAGCAATACAATCCTACCTCAAGAAACAAGAAAAATCTCAAATAAACAACCTAACCTTACACCTAAAGCAATTAGAGAAAGAAGGACCAAAAAACCCCAGTTAGCAGAAGGAAAGAAATCATAAAGATAAGATCAGAAATAAATGAAAAAGAAATGAAGGAAACAGTAGCAAAGATCAATAAAACTAAAAGCTGGTTATTTGAGAAGATAAACAAAGTTGATAAACCATTAGCCAGACTCATCAAGGAAAAAAAGGGAAATGACTCAATACAATTAGAAATGAAAAAGGAGAAGTAACAACTGACACTGCAGAACTACAAAGGATCATGAGAGATTACTACAAGCAACTCTATGCCAATAAAATGGACAACCTGGAAGAAATGGACAAATTCCTAGAAATGCACAACCTTCCGAGACTGAACCAGGAAGAAATATAAAATACGAACAGACCAATCACAATCACTGAAATTGAAACTGTGATTAAAAATCTTCCAACAAACAAAAGCCCAGGACCAGATGGCTTCAAAGGCGAATTCTATCAAACATTTAGAGAAGAGCTAACCCCTATCCTTCTCAAACTCTTCCAAAATATAGCAGAGGGAGGAACACTCCCAAACGCATTCTACAAGGCCACCATCACCCTGATACCAAAACCAGACAAAGATGTCACAAAGAAAGAAAACTACAGGCCAATATCACTGATGAACATAGATGCAAAAATCCTCAACAAAATACTAGCAAACAGAATCCAGCCGCACATTAAAAGGATCATACACCATGATCAAGTGGGGTTTATCCCAGGAATGCAAGGATTCTTCAATATACACAAATCAATCAATGTGATACATATTAACAAATTGAAGGAGAAAAACCATATGATCATCTCAATAGATGCAGAGAAAGCTTTCGACAAAATTCAACACCCATTTATGACAAAAACCCTCCAGAAAGTAGGCATAGAGGGAACTTTCCTCAACATAATAAAGGCCATATATGACAAACCCACAGCCAACATCCTCCTCAATGGTGAAAAACTGAAACCATTTCCACTAAGATCAGGAACAAGACAAGGTTGCCCACTCTCACCACTATTATTCAACATAATTTTGGAATTTTTAGCCACAGCAATCAGAGAAGAAAAAGAAATAAAAGGAATCCAAATCGGAAAAGAAGAAGTAAAGCTGTCACTGTTTGCAGATGACATGATACTCTACATAGGGAATCCTAAAGATGCTACCAGAAAACTACTAGAACTAATCAATGAATTTGGTAAAGTAGCAGGATACAAAATTAATGCACAGAAATCTCTGGCATTTCTATATACTAATGATGAAAAATCTGAAAGAGGAATTAAGGGAACACTCCCATTTACCATTGCAAGAAAAAGAATAAAATATCTAGGAATAAACCTTCCTAAGGAGACAAAAGACCTGTATGCAGAAAATTATAAGACACTGATGAAAGAAATTAAAGATGATACAAACAGATGGAGAGATATACCATGTTCTTGGATTGGAAGAATCAACACTGTGAAAATGACTCTACCACCCAAAGCAATCTACAGATTAAATGCAATCCCTATCAAACTGCCAATGGCATTTTTCACAGATCTAGAACAAAAAATTTCACAATTTTTATGGAAACAAAAAAGACCCCAAATAACCAAAGCAATCTTGATAAAGAAAAACAGAGCTGGAGGAATCAGGTTCCCTGACTTCAGACTATACTACAAAGCTACAGTAATCAAGACAGTATGGTACTGTACAAAAACAGAAATATAGATCAATGGAACAGGATAGAAAGCCCAGAGATAAACCCATGAACATATGGTCACCTTATCTTTGATAAAGGAGGCAAGAATATACAGTGGAGAAAAGACAGCCTCTTCAATACGTGGTGCTGGGAAAACTGGACAGGTACATGTAAAAGTATGAAATTAGAACACTCCCTAATACCATCCACAAAAATAAACTCAAAATGGATTAATGACCTACATATAAGGCCAGACACTATAAAACTCTTAGAGAAAGACATAGGCAGAACACTCTATGACATAAATCACAGAAAGATCCTTTTTGACCCACCTCCTAGAGAAATGGACATAAAAACGTAAATAAACAAATGAGACCTAATGAAACTTAAAAGCTTTTGCACAGCAAAGGAAACCATAAACAAGACGAAAAGACAACCCTCAGAATGGGAGAAAATATTTGCAAATGAAACAACTGACAAAGGATTAATCTCCAAAATTTACAAGCAGCTCATGCAGCTCAATATCAAAAAATAAAAACCAACCTAATCCAAAAATGGGCAGAAGACCTAAAATGACATTTCTCCAAAAAAGATATACAGATTGCCGACAAACACATAAAAGAATGCTCAACATCATTATTCATTAGAGAATGCAAATCAAAACTACAGTGAGATATCATCTCACACCAGAATGGCCATCATCAAAAAATCTACAAACAATAAATGCTGGAGAGGGTGTGGAGAAAAGGGAACCCTCTTGCACTGCTGGTGGGAATGTGAATTGGTACAGCCACTATGGAGAACAGTATGGAGGTTCCTTAAAAAACTAAAAATAGAGCTACCATACGACCCAGCAATCCCACTGCTGGGCATATACCCTGAGAAAACCATAATTCAA
Organism: Pseudorca crassidens; assembly: GCF_039906515.1. Taxonomy (NCBI): domain Eukaryota; kingdom Metazoa; phylum Chordata; class Mammalia; order Artiodactyla; family Delphinidae; genus Pseudorca; species Pseudorca crassidens. The sequence goes on along the minus strand of NC_090305.1, from coordinate 6,336,481 downwards.
AAAGAGTCATGTACCAAAATGTTCATTGCAGCTCTATTTACAATAGCCAGGACATGAAAACAACCTAAGTGTCCATCATCGGATGACTGGGTAAAGAAGATGTGGCACATAGATACAATGGAATATTACTCAGCCATAAAAAGAAACGAAATTGAGCTATCTGTAATGAGGTGGATAGACCTAGAGTCTGTCATACAGAGTGAAGTAAGTCCGAATGAGAAAGACAAATACCATATGCTAACACATATATATGGAATTTAAGGGGAAAAAAATGTCACGAAGAACCTAGGGGTAAGACAGGAATAAAGACACAGACCTACTAGAGAATGGACTTGAGGATATGGGGAGGGGGAAGGGGAAGCTGTGACAAAGCAAGAGAGAGGCATGGACATATATACTAGTGGGAAGCAGCCGCATAGCACAGGGAGATCAGCTCGGTGCTTTGTGACCACCTAGAGGGGTGGGATAGGGAGGGTGGGAGGGAGGGAGACGCAAGAGGGAAGAGATATTGGAACATATGTATATGTATAACTGATTCACTTTGCTATAAAGCAGAAACTAACACACCATTGTAAAGGAATTTTACTCCAATAATGATGTTAAAGTAAATAAATAAATTTAAAAAAGAAAGATACAGTAGCTGAAACTTCCCAAATTTAGTGAAAAACATAATCCTAGAGACTCAAGCTGAATGTACCCCGAATAAGATAAATTTTTAAAAGTCATACCAAGACTCAACATAATTAACTACTTTAACTACTTAAACTGAAAACTAAAAAGAAAGAAAAAAATAAGAAACAGCCAGAGAGAAATGGCGCATTAACTTATAAGGAAACATTAGTTCACACAACAGTGAATTTCTCATCTGAAACTACAGAAGCCAGAAAGAAGCATCAAATCATCTTTCAAGTGCTGAAAGAAAAGAACTGTGAACCCAGAACTCCGTATCCAGTGAAACTGTCCTTCAGAAATGCAGGCAAACTGAAGACATTCTCAGTAGAAAGAAAAGTAATGGAATTAACACCAGTAGATGAACCCTTAAAGAAGAGCTAAAGGAATCACAACACATAAAAGGAAACAAAGTGATAAACTGGACTTTGTCAAATTTACAAACTTTTACTCTGCAAAACACCCTGCTAAGAAAATAAAAAGACAAATTGTAATATATTTAACAGTATACACCTGCTGGAATGTTTCAAATAAAAAACTGTAATAACATCAAATGCTGGTGAGTATGCAGAGAAACGAGATTTCTATCTATGAGTACACATAACTGGTGAGTGTACATAAGTATACATGACAAGTATACATCACTGAATATACATTACACATTATGAGTATAAGTATACATAACGAGTACTCATGAGTATAAGCATACATTATGAGTATACATAACTGGTGGAATGATATGGTACAGTCACTGGTAGAATGGTACAGTTACTCTGAAAAGTAGTTTGGTAGTTTTTTCAAAACTACAAAAAGTCTTACCGTACAGCTAGCAATGGCACTCCTGGGCATTTATCCCAGAGAAATAAAAAACTTATTTTCATACAGAAACTTGTACATGGATGTTTATAGCAGCTTTATTTGTGACAGCCCCAAATTGGAAACTACCCAGATGAGTGAGTGTTTAAATAAACTGTGATACAACTATACCACAGAACGATACTTAGTTTATTTGATTTAAATTTCATACTAATATTTTAGGTTACTTACATGAAAATTTTACCAATTTTTTGAAAATTCAACTTGAAACCAATTGTGCTAATCCCCCTCCCTCCCTTCACACATGTCTTCTTAAATATTATAAATCCAATAGAGTTGTGTTCTCTTGTCAGCTAATTCAATATCTGACCAGTAATGCTTACCCCAAATTTCTCTGGGACAGAGTTACAAAGCATGATGAATACTGTCACATGACTGGAAAACTCAAGCGTCAGGATCCCAATGGGATAAATTAACTTAGAAATTGTAATTTGCTTTTAAAACATATACACATATATTTGAAGTATTGATTTAAAGATCACGCTGCCTATATCTGAATTATTTGATCCAATCAAATACAAAATTTGGTAAAATGCCTTGTACAGATAAGTATCAAGAATGTATTAGTTTTGTGTTTCAATATCTGTACTTATCTTCATTGTTTTACAAGTAGAGAGAAAAATCAGCCTGCTTATTACCATCTTGACATGATCAAAGCAGGACTGTTCATAAATAATGGGTATGACTCAAGAGACCCCAGTACTCTCAAAATCCTTCTCTCACCAAAAACATCATAGTCTGCCTGAAATTCTCATCAGGTTTTTTTCTCTTGCTTTGGGTTAAGTCACAGTGGGTGCTAAGTTAAAGCATATATACATTGTTTAGAAGGGTCCAAATGGTAGAGTAAAAGTATTACTCAACCAGATAGCTCTAGCCTTACTTCTGCCACAATTGAGTTACGTGAACTTGGAAAAAATGCCACTTCATTAAATTCCCTTTGTGACAGTGATATGAACCAAATTAGTGGTTTGCAACCTGTTTCGTTGGCCAGGGAGCATTTTGTTCTGCTAAAAGCTTATGAGAATATGAGAGTTAGAAGTGAAGTTTAGGGAGGGAGTGGCGTCAGAGGCCAGGAACTCAGCTTTTCCCTCTCCCTCCACTGGCCCTGTAACAACGTCTATGGTTCCTCAGAGCCCAGTTTAAAGGCCTCTGGATCAGATGTTTGTTAAAAATCCTCAACAGTTTCAAATTGCATGGGTGACTCTTTAGAAAATAGAGTGATTCTGAAGGAATTCTGCAGGCGCCTCGCTGCTAGAGATGAGAACAAGGAAATGATGGGGAGGGCTGGGCCATCGTGTTCTGGCTCCTCTGTGGTCTGGACCAGTCGTTGACTGGGGTTGTGTGACATCATCCATGGAGAGTGACCTACATCCAGCACTTTGAGGAGCAGCAGGTCTGGCAGAAGGAAGGCTACAGACAGAGACAAGCAGATGCGAGGGATGACCTTCCTCTACCTGTACACTCCATGGAAAATCCCCCAAGTGGGGATCAGAGTGCTAATAAGAAAAGCACACCAGAATGCAGAGCCAAAAGAAAAAGAAAAAAAAGGTTGCTACAGCCATTACCTAAATATTGCCAGATGCGCTGGGGAAGAGAGCAGAGGGCAAGCCTGTTCTTGATCAACTTTCCCACTGTAATGGTGCTGACTGTAAGAAGACCCTTCTGCATCTTTCCAAACTAGAAGCCTTTGAGCCTTGTCTGTAGGGGACAGTAACAACCAGCTGGCGTTTAAAGCGGAAGATGATCTTGGCAATTTCATTTAATTCCAACTCAAACTGAAGTAAGATTTATTATCTAGCAGATATAACTGTGATGTCAGAAATTTGGTAGTTTTTGATTTTGACAATAAGACAACAAGACGGTAGAGAACTGCAGTGGCAACTGGATTATTCAATTCTTCTGAGAGAATATTTCTATTACATGAGGAGCTTCTCATCAAGAAAGATAAAAAACAGGGTTTGTGGGCAAATTCTTATTTAGGAGAGGAAGGACTAAAGATCAATGAGGAGAACATATTTCGTGGCAAAAATGGTCATACTTTTAAACTTTATTGGCAAGAATAAATACACGTATGACTGTATAATTATTTCATATTCAAAAGTAGCCTTTGTATATTGGATTTCAAAAGATGACAATTTGCAGAATGTGTTTGAAGAAATGTTTACAAGTCCGAAAGCTTCTGATGATGGCTATCAAACTGTGGAAAATTTTCAGTCTCACTATTGGTATCATGTGGCCAAGAAATTTTGCAAAAAAGAAAAGAATCCTAGTATGGATGGGTAGAGTGAAAATTAAAGCAGAGTATAAGATGCATGGTATTTACATAGATGAATCATAGAAATGATCTCTGACCAGGAGCTTTTTTAGACAAGAATGCTGTTCCCATGCCATAAAAAATAACTTCTACTTTGTGAAAGATGATTTTGTAACTTCTCCAAATCTTGACCTTGTGAAATCTTCTATTGTGGTTGCTCTTCTGTCAAAGTAGTTTTTCTTTAAAATTTCTGATAAGAAGTGACAGAACAACACTGGAGCTGTGTGTCACTTAGGGTTAGGTTTGGTTACATCAAATGAAAATCAAACAAAACCAGTATCTTAAACAAGAAAGAAGTTTGTTTCTCTCTCATAGAAAAAATGTCTGCCAGTCGACAGCCTAGGACTAATACGATGGCACTAAGACCTGCAAAAATGCAAGCCTGTTTATCCTGTGTCTCTGCCCCCCTGAGCGTGAGGCTTCCACTTCACAGTCCAAGATGTTTACTTGGGCTCCGGGCGTCACATCTTTTCACCCAAGCCCTTAGGAAGAATGAGGAGAGTTCAAATAATGTGTCTTCCTACGTTAAAGATACTTTCTAAAGTTGCACACAGTGTATCTCCTTACATGTCATTGGCTAAAATGTAACGACAAGAGCACACCTTGCGAAATGTCATCCTTCTACTGGGTGACTATTTACTCAGAAAAAAATTGAGGATCCTCTTAGCAGAGAAAATCAGAGAACAGATATCAGTGTAGCAACTAGTAGTTTTAGTCACAAGGTAATCGAAACGTAGGCTTTATTTTAAAATTTATTTCAGAAGTACCAGAAATTGAATTTTACATTGTCTCTCTCCATATATATGTATACAGAATCCATTTTCCGGGTCTTCATCAGTTCTAGATTTTACCCTTTAAATTAAAATTTAAATCAGTACTTTTAAATATGTTTTAACTTTATACGTCACATTATAGAAGCCAGCTTCCCCAAGGATAGTTGACTTAACTGTCATCTTTGATCATGGACAATAGAATCTCAAAAACTATACAAAAAAATTTATAGGGATACAAATTAGTATTTAACTCTTTAATCAGCTATTTTTAAATGGGCATTAACAGTGCGTCACCTTATCTAAAATATTTTGAAGGAGCCAGTATAATGATTAAACTCTTATTTCATGCTATTAATAACCAGCATCCTGTTAGTATGATTTTTATTTCTTTCCAAATTATTGACAGAAACCCTAGTAGTCCCAGGAAAAAATGCATTCAGTATAATATGTTGTGGAAAACAACAGGTAATTCTTTTTTTTTTTCTGCTATATTTTCATCAGTTTTATTTGCTCAGCTTGTATTTCTCTAGTGGCTTGGAAGTTATAATTACATTTTTTTCTATTAGTGATTATCCTTTTGTTATTAAAAGCATCTTGAAATATTTTTATCTCTATCAAGGTCAAGAGTGTAATTATCTATTAATTATCTGTGGAAAACAAGAAATCTTGCAGACTTTTACTGTCCTACTGTCTCTTCCCACTTCAAAATTTTGATTGATGTAATCTGGGATTTAGATCTAAATTATTATTATTTCACTGTATTAATTTTTCTTTGGAGACTTATTTTTTAATTTTTTGTTTGTTTTGTAACCACATTAATGGCAGTTCTCAAGACTTTATTTTAGGTTTAACTCATTTCTATTGCTTCCTATCATCTCTTTTTATGTTGACACTCTTATTCTTGAATTCTTTATCATAATCTATCCCTAGGTTGGATGGATTGTATCCCTAAACTGTATTGCAACACTTTCTGAGCGCTGGCTTTTAGGAGAATACTGGTCTTTCCTACAAATGACCTCTTGAATAAGTACATCATTCTTTTCCTCCCCCCACCCTCATCCTTTGGCCGCCAGTCTTCCTCTGCTGCTCTTCAGCTCTCTGGAGGAGAAGTCTATGGAAGTTTATGGTTTTTCTTTCTTTGGGTAGTGGTTCTCAACCCTGGCTGCACATTCAAATCACTGGGGGAGATTTTTTAAAATGGAATGCCTAGGCTCCATCCTAAAATAATTAAATCAGGGTCTATGAGGATGGAGCCCAAACCCTAATATTTTTTAAAGGGTCACCCAATGATTTTCGTGTATAACCAGGGGCAAGAACCACTGCTTAAGAAATGTTCCTTTTCTTGCCTAGATGTTTTTAGAAGTTTTTTTTTTTCCTCTTTAAATCTTTCCTTTTTTACTGAAGTATAAATGGCATAACATATTAACTTCAGATGTACAACATAATGGTATGATATTTGTGTATATTATATAAGATCTCCAATCACTACAATAAGTCCAGTTAACATCCATCAACATACAGTTACAAAATTTTTTTCTTGTGATGAGAACTTTTAAGATCTACTCTCTTAAAAGCTTTCAAACATGTGATACAGTATTATTAATGATAGCCACCATGCTATACCTTACATTCACCTGACTTATTTACTTTATAACTGGAAGCTTGTATCTTTTGACCCCCTTTACCCACTTCCCTAAGCCTCCACCGCCACCTCTGGCAACCACCAATCTATTCTCTGTGTCTATGAGTTCATTTTTTTCCCCCAGATTCCTCATACATGTGAGATCATATGGTATTTGTCTTTCTCTGTCTGACTTACCTCACTTGGCATAATGCCCTCAGGGTCCATCCATGTTGTTTCAAGTGGCAAGATTTCCTTCTCTTTATGGCTGAATAATATTCCATTATATATATATATATAAAAATGTGTTATATATATAATTATATATACAGTATATAGCTCACATTTGTTTTATCCATTCATCCCTCTATGGAGGCTTAGGTTGTTTCCATATTTCCATATCTTGGCTATTCTAAACAGTGCTGCAGTGAACATAGGGTGCATATGTCTTTTCAAGTTAGTATTTTCATTTTCTTCAGATAAATGTACAGAAGTGAAATTGCTAGATCATATAGTAGCTCTATTTTTAATTTTTTGAGGGACCTCCATACTGTTTTCCATAGTGGAAGCTGCACTGATTTGAATTCCCACCAACTGTGAACCACGGTTCCCTTTTCTCCACATCCTGGCTAAACACTCTTGTCTTTTTTATGATATGACAGGTGTGAGGTGATATTGTGGATTTGATTTGCATTTCTCTGATGATAAGTGATGTTGAGCAACTTTTCATGTACCCATTAGCCATTTGTACATCTTTTTTGGAAAACTCTATTCAGATCTTCTGCCCATTTTTCAATCAGATTGTTTGGGTTTTTGCTATTGAGGTTTATGTGTTCTTTATATGTTTTGGATATTAACCCCCTATCAGATATATGATTTGCAACTGTTTTCTCACATTCAGTAGATTGACTTTTCATTTTGTTGATGTTTCCTTTGCTGTGCAGAATCCTTTTAGTTTGATGTAGTCCCACTTATATATATTTGCTTTTGTTGCTATCACTTTTGGTATCAAATCCAAAGAAATTATCGCCAAGACTGAAGTCCAAGGAGCTTACTGCTTTTCCACTAGGAGTTTTAAGGTTTCAGGTCTTATGTTCAAGTCTTTAGCCCATTTTGAGTTGATTTTTGTGTGTGGTGTAAGATGGTGGTCCAGTTTCATTCTTTTGCATATGACTGTCCAGTTTTCCCAACATCATTAATTGAAGAGACTGTCCTTTCTCCACTATATATTCTTGGTTCATTTGTCATACAATAATTGACTATATATTTCTGGGTTTATTTCTTGGCTCTCTCTTTTGTTCCATTGATCATCTATGTGTCTATTTTTATGCCAATATCATACCATTTTGATTTTTGCTTTTGTTACCTTTGCTTTTGAGTAATTCTTAATCATTTATTTTGTAAATGTAAAATGAAATGAACACATTTTATTTATCTTTGCTTTAGTAGTAGTGATTTAGATAATAAATAAATTATGTGAAACACATGTTAGTTTTAAAGTTTATCTGGTATTTTGTTGAAGCTACTAAAAACGTATAGATTGTGGTAGTAATAGAAACTGATATTAATTTTTGAACTGTACAAGATTTACATTTTAGTTTTAGGAAAATAAGGTGGGCAAAAATCTTATCTTCATAACTTTTTATATTTTTCTATAAATTGGTAACAGATAATAAAAAGGAATTTTCTGAATATAACTTAAACATCAATGCTTTGTTCAAATTCCTTGTGATTACCACACATGATGAAACGTTATGTTACTGACTGGTATTACAGATTCTGTATTCTCACAGTTCAATCTAGACAGCTTAAGTATTTCTCTTATTACCTTTCTTTTGAAATGTAATATATCATAGACCACTAAAATATGATGATGGCAGATTGAAATCTTCTTTCTCTGTAGTCAGATTGTGTATATTTTCTAACTATAGGTTAAATATTTTCTTTATTTTCAGTGCAAAAGAAATCCAAAATCCAAATCAAAAACAAATGGATGATAGCTGTGATTGTTATAGAATTTTAAAATCAAAATATATAAAATATATAAATGATTCAAATAGAAAGAAATTCTGTCTCATATAGATTCATTCCTTAAGAAGCTTCTATCCATTCAATTCTTTGGTGAACTTGTACGTCTGTGGCTTGCTATTTCGTTTAGTTTTTTGTAAAGCAGGAACATGAGAATACTTCCAATATTCTCATGGTCTAAACTGAACCAATATTATAGATATTTGCTATAAGAAGCTAATCTAATAATCGAATAAATAGTGTATAAAAATTAGTGTGATATTTTCATAATATTTAAAGTGACTTTTATGCCAAAAGAATACGCAGTGAAGTTTTTAAGATATAGAAATACAGAAAAATGTAAAGAAAACAAAAATCCCCTATCCCTTTATCTATATATTATATAGGCAATAAATGTGAACTCATTATTATTACTGGTGATCCTGCTTTTAGATTAGTAGTTCTTGTTAATTTTCTGTACATTGCTCATTTATTTGGATTTTGCCATATACTTTAAAATTTTTAATGTTAGTTTGATAATCTCTAGATGACCTTAATCACCTCTGTCACCGCTGCATTCTTCTTGGTGCATCTCTGCGCATGCGCGGCAGGCTGGCCCAGCAGGAGTCAGCACCCTCCGAATGCAGCCTTAGCTAAGAACTGGCAGCAGTCGGTGTACGACCCCACGGCCCTCGGGTTAGGTAACTCTCAGGAATGTGTTTTACACCGATTTCCAGAGTTTCCTCTCCAAATAACCTCCAGTCTCCCACCACGTCCTTTACTGCGTGCGTTCTCTTTTCTGCATCCCTCCTCATCGACCCCTACCTACTGAGGTTTCCTGCAGTTCCCAAGTCAACTACTTGCTCTCTAAGCCTCGGCTCAGAGTCTATTTCATGGGGAATCCTAACAGAGACAAAATTTCTAAAACCAACATATACCGCGTAACCATATCATAATCCAAAAAGCTTTTGACTTGGTAACTTCACATTAATATATTTGTGAAAATCACAAACTTAGGACTATTTTGTAATATTACTTTATGTGGAATTTCAATCAAGAACTTAGGATTAACAAAGCCGTGTCACAAATTATGTGGTAAAATGCCAATATAAACACCACCAAGTTTGAGGAAAGCATGGCAGCCATCAATAGCAGAGGATAAACAATATTTCTGATGGTACTGTCTCCTTGCCGGGCATGTGTGGAAGGGCAAACATGCGCATCATGCTTCGTAACCTTCCAGAAAGACATGGAATTACAGACTATGCAAGGCAGTTATTATAAGAAGAATTTACAATCCTCTGTAGTTTTATGACTGCTTTCCCCAAAATGCATTCCCAAAGGTTATGAAAAAGACCAAGACAGATGGTTCAAAAGATTATTCACTTCTTCTTTTGAGATGTGTGTTCTCTTAGCATTTGTCACTAAGCATTATTTTATTTTGTTATTAAGTCTGTCTGGATTTCTCTCTGAGGTTAATTTTTTCTTCCTTTTAAAAGCCCCTCCCTTCCGCATCACAAATGGATCAGGAAACCATCATTTCCTAAGTTGTACATGAGCCTTTTTCAAACACTCTAAAGATTTATCCCTAGCTTAATTTTATCAAGTCAAGAAAACATTTATTTCAATAAGATATAATAAAAAGACAGAGTTTTAGGAGATTTTCCTATTTGAACAAAATAGTTTTTAGGTGTTACTTGTTTCTATCTTTTTCCAGAATTTTAGATCTATCAGATCAACTTCATAAATAACTTGTTTGTACTTGAGATTTTCTTATCAGAAAATACAGTTCAAATAAATTATGTAAAAAAATCCTGAAATTTGAAAAATAAGGTTTTGGTTTACATTTGGTCATGCAGTGAGGACCTCAGAGATGATGAAAAGGTTAAAAATTGCTGGCTGTCTTTCACAAAAGCTCCCCCACTAATGCTAACATCTGGATTAGAGGCTGCATTTTCTGGGCTCCTTTCCCCTTCCTCCCTCCCCCCTGATCAGTTTTGTATTAGACCTTTATGTTTTCATTATAACCTGGCAGCAAGAGCTCCCTTAAATAGAAAGAGTGAATGAAGGCAATTTTTTCCATTAACAATATATTTCCCTTTGGGGTCTCTGGCACATTATTGTTCTTCTTTTTTAAAAGGAGCAAAAAACCCCAAGAAAACTGTCTTCAGTTGTGAAGCATTATTATAGATCCTATCTGAAAGCCTTGGGTTTTGTTTTCCTCTTACGAAAACATCCTAAAATATTCACATAAGCGAGTACAGTTCAGAGCAAACATCTCTACATATTTGAGCAAGTGTTGTGCTAAAAACACACATTTTTTAAAGAGCACATTTTCCCAAGTAGTTGATACGGAAAATCCGGAAGAACTGAAGTTTCAAAGTAAGGTAAAATATTGCTTAAACACACTTTTGGAAAAATTACATTCTTTCTTGGAAACCACAAAGTATAATATACAATAGCCCAGGTGTATCTATTTTATTGGATTTTTTGACAGTACTCTGTAATGCCTTAAGACATATATACACACCCACACACATACACACATATATATAATATAAATATGCATATATACAATAGATCAATAGTCCTAAGGCTGTGTATATTATGATATATACATGATAGTGTATGGTATGTTACTATTAGCATATAATAATATATTACATATCATATAACAGTATAAATAATAGTCTTAAAACATTAATCTATTTTACAACTCAATAACGTGTTTTAATACTCTTATCTACATAAAAGTGAAACTTAGTCTGTCAATCAATTTATTTCCTTAAATATCACAACTTCTTGATTCCAGTGTCCTTTGGGAAGAGATGGTGAAGCTACAAGTGAAAGAGGGAAACCATTTTTAATGTTGCACTTAAAATCCACAAGGTTATTCCACATGGATTCTTTATTTAGCCCTCTAAATAATCCTGATTGGTAGATGGAATTGTTCCTGTATCCGTTGTGGTGGTTTTGGCTACAAGTAATATAAACCCACCTAAAACTATCATGTAAACAATACTTAATTTTATTTGGCTCATGGAGCTATAAGTGGGAGTGGAGTTCAGGGGAGACCTGATCAAGGCTCCATCTCCTTTTCTCTATGATACACTCAGGTCTGATCTTGATTAATTTCAGCTTTGTCTTCTGGCTGTCTTCCTTCAAAGGTCACAAGATGGCTAGGTTAGCACCTGGGGCAACATGCTTCCAGATTTATATACAAATGAGAAGAGAGCTTGGCTTCTGGTAACTTTCTCTTAAGAACTGGAACTCTCTTAGGAACTTACAGAAAATGTTTTATTGTATCTCATTGACAAGAATTAGGTCACATACCCATTACAGAAAAATTATCGCCCTGAAAGAGAAAGGCTAACTCTTTTGGCAATCAGATTCTCCCCTCACCTTACATCAAGTCCCCAAACTGTATTACTCTTCACCCATAGGGCCAGAATGCAGTACATTCTCGGCTGTCATCTACAGTGTCAACTGCGAATCCTACTCTACAGAAGAAAAGCTGTGATTCTGGATTTTGATGTAATTTACCCACAGTCACAGAGTAAGAAATCACTGGAGACTGGGTTTGTACCAGTAGCTCTTCTCCCAAATCCATTATTTTTTCCAGTATATCATGTGAAAATATGCTACCATATTTTCTGTTGTTTTTTTAAAAAATCCATTAGATCCAGTCATAAGTATGAAATCGAAATGTGAAACATGAAAAGCAGCAGTATTTTAAGCCATTATTACATATACTACTGCAATTTCTTTTAGAAAGTAAAATATGGGTAGGAAAATAATCTCTCAAAACACTTCACGCGCAAAAGGTCCCCTTCACAACATGGGAATACTAGTGTGAACTTCTTATGGATAATCCCACTTAAAATCAACAGTGGGTAAACATTTAAGAAATGCCCATTTGCATTCAGAAGACCTGGTGGGTAACAGCAACATAGATGGATAATGTTATATGGATAACCTGTTACTGTAAAGAAAAGGCCGATTCCTTTTCCCCTATTTTATTTTACTTTTTAAATTCTCTTGACAAGTCAGAAACGTATTGTTTACTGTGATGAAGGAATAAAGAAAAGGGGGATAAAGGAGCAACTCTCAATATCACACTTAGTTTAAAACGAAAGTAATTGACACATTGATTCCATTGGATGTGTACTTAGCTCATTGGTAATTCTGAGCAAGAAAAATACAAAACGAAAACTATAACTACATAAATGAAAAGCACTCTGTAAAGCTTTTGATTTCTCTGTCAAACCTGAATGAGAGCCTTGCTGGGTAGAGTATTCTTGATTGTAGCTTTTTCCCTTTCATCACTATATGTATATGTATAACTCATTCACTTTGCTGTACACCTGAAACTAACACAACATTGTATATCAACTGTATTCCAATAAAAATTTAAGAAGCAAAAACAACAACAAAAAAAGCACTCTGCATCTTACTAGGGATCTCAAGAGAAAACTGTCCCAGCTCAGCTTTTCCTGACCCTCTCCCTTCCTGCTCAGCCAGGGTCTGTCAGCTCATCTAGGGACAGCCTGCAGACACAGAGGTAAATGCTCAGAAGTAAACACATTCCAGTAAAGGTTACTTAATGGCTTTCCATAGATTTCAAAATCACTTTCCAACAATGACGGGGCAAAAAAAAAACATTCTGATAATTTATGTTTCCCAGATGTTAAAAAATCCAACAGCTTTCACTACTCATAAATTTAACAGCATTAAACACCTGCTGACTCCAAGCAACAACTCCTGCCAAGAAGGAAGGAAAGAGCTTTGTGATCCACTAATAGGCTCCTTCCCTTGCCATTCCAGCCGAGTTCAGGTCCCAGTCCTGTAGCTTCACACCCTCCCTGGCCTCCCACAGAGACATCCTCAGGCTCCACACACCAAGAGCAGCAGCAACTTTGCCAGTTCCACCCTGGATGCAGGAAGTGGGAATCAGTTGAGATATGGCTATTTCTAAATCTCAAGGAACTCTAGCTGTTGGCCAAATTAGTAAACAAGAGCGGCATCAGAGTGAATTTAGAATAGCAAAAGACTAAAACTTGGAAAGTATTGATAGAATCACATAGTAAAGGTTAATTTTCATCTTCTCTTATTGTGAGAGCCTTCAAACAAATGCAAAACTTTTTAAACTATTTAGTCCAGAGTTTTACCTTTCTCCTCTGCCAAAGCCATTAAGATATGTTAAAATCGTTGGATTTAGGTTGCACTTTTTTTAAATTTTCCATTTCCTTTCTTTTGATGAAGAGCATCAGAATGGCAGTAGAGTGGGCATCTTGGATCTGAAACATATTAAAGACCAGAGATAGGGGTAACTGATTCTCATGGATCTAGAAAAGGACCAAGCCCATGACAAGGAAGGTGTAGATCTATAATCATGCAGGTCTGTAGACCTTTCATTCATATACTGTCCGACCTAAGCCTCCTTTCTGTTACACTAGCAAGTCCGACCCAAGACTCCACTGGATTTACCTGATGAGCTTGCACTTCCTGTGGCAGCTCAGAATCTTAGCCACAGGGTTGGAAGGGAACTATTACTGGCCACTGTGTACCTGCTCCATTTCAGAAAGCGCCAGTTGGATGGATCCATTTCCCGAGTGAAGATATACTTATTTCATGAAGGAGTCTCACCATCTGATAGAGTAGTTTCCAGGAATAATTACTGTTAAGGGCAAGGTCTTCAATTTCTCTTCCCTGTGCACACCATTCCCTAACCTCTTTCCCTTTACTCTATGCATGACTCCCTTTCTTATGTTCAGAGAAATTAATCTTAGCGCACATACCGTTTACCAACTAAGAGTGTTCACACCCTTGACAGGCTCAACCCCATGTACTCAGTCCACTGAGAGCATCTTTCCTTTTGATTTTGTCACTCATGATTAGAGCCTACTTACTCTTTTTTTATTTTTTTTCCTCTACACAGAAAAGGCGGTAGCCTTAAGTAGTTTTTATTTATTTATTTTATATATTTTTAACATCTTTATTGGCGTATAATTGTTTTACAATGGTGTGTTAGTTTCTGCTGTATAACAAAGTGTACCAGCTATACATATACATATATTCCCACTTCTCCTCCCTCTTGCGTCTCCCTCCCACCCTCCCTATCCCACCCCTCTATGTGCTAGGTGGACACAAAGCACCGAGCTGATCTGCCTGTGCCATGTGTGTGCTTCCCATTAGCTATCTGTTTTATATTTTGGAGTGTATAAATGTCCATGCTACTCTCTCACTTCGTCCCAGCTTACCCTTCCCCCTCCCCGTGTCTTCAAGTCCATTCTCTACATCTGCGTCTTTATTCCTGTCCTGCCCCTAGGTTCTTCAGAACCTTTTCTTTTCTTTTTTTAGAATCCATATATATGTGTTAGCATACACTATTTGTTTTTCTCTGTCTGACTTACTTCACTCTATATGACAGCCTCTAGGTACATCCACCTCACTGCAAATAACTCAATTTCATTTCTCTTTATGGTTGAGTAATATTCCATTGTTTATATGTGCCACATCTTCCTTATCCATTCATCTGTCGATGGACATTTAGGTTGCTTCCGTGTCCTGGCTATTGTAAATAGCACTGCAATGAACATCATGGTACATGACTCTTTTTGAATTATGGTTTTCTCAAGGTATATGCCCAGTAGTGGGATTGCTGGGTCATATGGTAGTTCTATTTTTACTTTTTTAAGGAACCTCCATACTGTTCTTCATAGTGGCTGTATCAATTTACATTCCACCAACAGTGCAAGAGGGTTCCCTTTTCTGCACACCCTCTCCAGCATTTATTGTTTCTAGATTTTTTGATGATGGCCATTCTGACCAGTGTGAGATGATATTTCATTGTAGTTTTGATTTGCATTTCTCTAATGATTAGTGATGTTGAGTGATTCTTTCATGTGTTTGTTGGCAATCTGTATATCTTCTTTGGAGAAATGTCTGTTTAGGTCTTCTGCCCATTTTTGGATTGGGTTGTTTGTTTTTTTGATATTGAGCTGCATGAGCTGCTTATATATTTTGGAGATAAATCCTTTGTCAGTTGCTTCATTTGCAAATATTTTCTCTCATTCTGAGGGTTGTCTTTTCATCTTGTTTATGGTTCCCTTTGCTGTGCAAAAGCTTTTAAGTTTCATTAGGTCCCATTTGTTTATTTTTGTTTTTATTTCCATTTCTCTAGGAGGTGGGTCAAAAGGATCTTGCTGTGATTTATGTCATAGAGTGTTCTGCCTATGTTTTCCTCTAAGAGTTTTACAGTGTCTGGCCTTACATTTAGGGCGTTAATACATTTTGAGTTTATTTTTTTGTGTGGTGTTAGGGAGTGTTCTAATTTCATTCTTTTACATGTAGCTGTCCAGTTTTCCCAGCACCACTTATTGAAGAGGTTGTCTTTTCTCCATTATATATTCTTGCCTCCTTTATCAAAGATAAGGTGACCATATGTGTGTGGGTTTATCTCTGGGCTTTCTATCCTGTTCCATTGATCTATAGTTCTGTTTTTGTGCCAGTACCATACTGTCTTGATTACTGTAGGTTTGTAATATAGTCTGAAGTCAGGGAGTCTGATTCCTCCGGTCTTTTGTGTTTCCATACAAATTGTGAATTTTTTTGTTCTAGTTCAGTGAAAAATGCCATTGGTAATTTGATAGGGATTGCATTGAATGTGTAGATTGCTTTGTGTAGTATAGTCATCTTCACAATGTTGATTCTTCCAATCCAAGAACATGGTATATCTCTCCATCTGTTTGTATCATCTTTAATTTATTTCATCAGTGTCTTATAGTTTTCTGCATACAGGTCTTTTGTCTCCTTAGGTAGGTTTATTCCTAGGTATTCTATTCTTTTTGTTGCAATGGTAAATGGGAGTGTTTCCTTAATTTCTCTTTCAGATTGTTCATCATTAGTGTATAGGAATGCAAGAGATTTCTGTGCATTAATTTGTATCCTGCTACTTTACCAAATTCATTGATTAGCTCTAGTAGTTTCCTACTTATTCTTGAAGTGCTTCTTTGTTACTTACAAGTATCCTTTTCCTCATAGAAGGTTAGACAGATTCTACCTCCTAAACATTTAAATGAATTTGTAATTTGAGAACATATTTTTCTTAGAGATCAAACTATATATATATATATATATATATATGTATATATATATATATATATATAATTTGAGATCCTGTTTTTCTTAGGGATCAAACTATATCCCCATCGTGCTGTGCCGCTATCATTTGTTCATTGATGGGTACAATATGCAGTGTTCCTACTAGTCAGACTGGGGGATAAAAGTGACAACTTCTGGCTTCCTGGATCTAAAAGCATAGTTGGGGAAGCACAAAAAATAACTTTATACACACAATTTGAGTGTAGTAAGAGCTATTCTAGAGGTAAAAACAAAATGCAATGAGGTAACAAGAACTAAAAATATGCAATCACTTTTGGGAGGAAATAGATACAATAATTTTCCTCTGAGAGATTGCCAGTTGATTCGTGGATCACAAAAACTAATATTTTTGAAATCTTACAATATGCTGAGTCTATACTAGATGCTGCATATGCATCATATTTTTTAAGTCCTTGTGCCAACACTATGAGAAAACAGGGTCTGAAAAGTTAAATAGTTTTCCCAAGAGCATATCATTGAATTGGGATCTGAACCCAGTCTGCTGGCTCTAGAGAGAAAACTTTTAATGACTACTTAACACTGCCACTGTGAATAAGAATATAGTAGTCCACACCCATATCTATTACAATACTTTCTTTTAACTATTCCATTTCTTCAGAGATGCAACTTTGAAGATTTACAACTGGTTAAAGTATCAGCATTTATTGTAAGTATTGCTCTCCACTGTAATGAGATATGGGGTTTTACTGGCAATGTTATTATTTAGTGTGATTTTCAGTAAAAGATTCTGTACAAATTGTCATCATTAATCATTCATGGAAAAATAAGCACTGAGTGGATGAAGTGTTTTGAGGAAACCTTATCTTAGGTTATTACAATGTAAGTAGATTTGTATGCACAGGAATTACAGGGGTGGGGGAAGGAAGTGTAAACTTAAGCAGAAAATGAAATCCAAGTTAAATGAGTACTTCTAGTACAGCCTGGAAAAGAGTTGAATATTCAATTTTAAATAGACTCTGACAGGCTATGAATTTTAAAGATTAACCAAGAAAGAAGTTTAACAAAAGTGATAGGAAAACATGGGCCCAATTAATAATAATAAAGAGTACTTCAGCCCAGACATATTCACTATCTCATCTAACACACTATCACACATTAAGATAGATCATTACATGTATAAAGCCCCAAAAGCTTACAGTGAAAAAAAGAAGGAAAATTAGGTAGAATTCTTAAAAGTTAGAAATATATATGCAAAAAGGTCAATAGAGGAAGTTGAGGATATATGCAAGACATGAAATAATTAAAAAATAATTCTGTGAAAATGTGAGAGAAATGGACATAAATTTATCAGTCAAGAAGTTCAATATTCCTATAAAATAGTTACCAGAAAGAGAGTAGATAGACATTGAGGTGATAGAAATAATCAAAGAAATAATAGAAGAAAATTTCCCAGATCTGAAGACAGCTATGAATCAGTCTTAAGAGAAAAAAAGTTCTTTGAGTACCCAGCAGGATAAATCAAAACAGGTCTATGCCTTGAAATATTCCAGTGAAATATTCAAACACCAAGAGTATATATATTTAAAATTCTTAAAACTTTTAAAAAGTAAATATAATTTACCTACAGAGGACTAGGTTTCACATTGTCATTCGATTTTTCAACAGTGACCAATGACCAGTGACACTAATTACTGGAAAGTAATGCCTTCAAAGTTTTAGGAAAATAAAATGAATTTTTTTTTCATAACTCCATAGCCAGGTGAATTAACAATCAAATGCAATATTAAAATAAAGACTTTTTTCCAAAGTATAAGAACTCAGAATTTTATCTCTTATTATTATTTTTTTTTTTTTTGCGGTTCGCGGGCCTCTCATTGTTGTGGCCTCTCCCGTTGCAGAGCACAGGCTCCAGACGCGCAGGCTCAGTGGCCATGGCTCACGGGCCCAGCCGCCCCGTGGCACGTGGGATCCTCCCGGACCAGGGCACGAACCCGCATCCCCTGCATTGGCAGGCGGACTCTCAACCACTGCGCCACCAGGGAAGCCCTCTTATTATTCTTTTTTAAAGAAATTAATTGAGGAGGTTCTCCGGCAAAATGGGCAAGGATTTTTGATTGATTATTTGATTATTTTGCATGTTTTACTTCTATAATAATTAAAAAGGACTAGTGAGGGAAGAGAGAAATTAGGTAAATCATGGTCACAAAACTAGGACATGTAAGAGCCTGATGTAAACCATATGTGCCAATCTGGGTCCTTTAGGAAGCAGATGTCAATATAAAGCAAAAGTGTGAGAGATTTATTTGGGGTGACGCTTATGAAAGGTAAAGAGAGAGGAAGCAGGAGTAGCTGGGGAGAGTCTTCAGAAAGTGGTACCATTCTGATACCTGTGAAAGAATCTCAGACTATGATATAATTGAGGGAAGGTCGCATTCAGGCCACTAGAGCTCCAGACAAAGGTGGTTCATGGAATGGCCAGGTTCCAGTGTGCTGCCATGCTTAGTCATTGGCTGAGAGCTGCCCAGGGAAAGCATAGCCTGAGCTTAAATGGGCTGCAGATGCCAAAAGCACTGTAGCTGGGGCCTGTCAGCTACGTGCATGCCTTGCAGGAGGTTCTGTGGGAGAGGGTCTGAGCAGCATGCTTCCAAGGCCACCCCACTGCGGCTCACCTGCTCTAGAGCCCAGATTCTCAACCACTGTCCTGTGTTTTCTGCTTGAGCCTATGGGTAATCATTCAAGATGGAGTAATTAGAGAGTCAGTATGTGGTGGATGAGGATTAAATGTACTTTCTGTACTGATGCTGGAATTTTAAAATTTCTCCATTAGAGATGAGGTAATATAATATCTTAACCTAGAAAAGATTATGAGTAGCCTGCAAAGTATATACCACATACCCACAAACATACAGAGGTGAGGGAAGAGAGCGGGTAAGAGAGAGAGAGAGAAGTAGAAATGAACAAAACCAGCTACAAAATTGTGATTATAGCATGCTACAATTAGTGTGAAAAAGGGGACAACGTAACTATTTCTATATGTATCGGTCATGTCTAGAAGCACACATTAAAAAAAAATTCCTAACAGTATTTGCCTAAGGAGAAGGAAACTGTGAGACTGGGACATAGGGGTGAAAGAGATATTTTCAACATATGTTAGCTGAATTCCGGACCAATGAAGGTGAGACTATGTTACATATTTTGACAACTTTCTGATAAATGACTGTACAACATTTCTATCTGTTAGTAGTGGCATTTTGTTTGGAATTACTACCAAAGCTACTGGAAAAGAAATTTTCCTTCTTACTACCCATCTTTCAGGTCCAAAGTTCAAAACACAATTCATCACTTTTGCCAAATATGCCTTTTCTATCTGTGGTATCAGCTTTATTCCGTTCTCAGAGGCTGGAATGTGTAAACACTTTTTTTCTCCTTCAGGTCCTGGTACAACTTGTTACTGAATCCTGCCCTTTCTCCCTTGTTATCCCCATGGCTACTTGGGTGCCCATTTCTAATGTTGATGCTAGGATCTCTCTCTCTCTCTCATTCTCAGTGTAAGAACATGTGACATAATGTCATACCTTGTACCTTCTTTTATATGTTTCCTTTCTCTAAAGCAGATATGTATAAGTATGTATAGAAAGAATTAGCCTCTACATGAATCCTGTTGTACATTCATTACTCTGAGTTTCTCTATTTGCAAGTAGAGACAGATTAGTATTCACATATACCTCGTAAAGACATCAGTGTGTAAAATTCTTTTTTTTTATATTGGAGTATAGTTGATTTACAATGTTTCAGGTATACAGCAAAGTGATTCAGTTATATATATATATAATGTATATATATACATATATATATATATATTCTTTTCAGATTTTCTTCCATTACAGGTTATTACAAGACATTGAATATAGTTCCCTGTGCTGTACAGTAGGTCCTTGTTGTTTATCTGTTTTACATAGAGTAGTGTGTACTGTTAATCCCAAATTCCCAATTTATCCCCCTTTCCCCTTTGGTAACCATAAATTTGTTCTCTATGTCTGTGGGTCTATTTCTGTTTAAATAAGTTCATTTGTATCATATTTTACATTTCACATATAAGTGATATCATATGATATTTGTCTTGTAAAATTCTATTTTTAATGCAACTTTGTAAGCGTGATATGAGAAAGCATGGATTGCCTTGGTTTTATGACATGGACAGGCTAGGTTTCTAAAATTAAGCTGGCGCCAAAGAAAGCTTGTTTATACTGAAAAACTGTAACTTGACATCCTGGGGTTTAAGTTATCATGGTTAAGTCGGTAAAAAAGTTTACCCAAACTGAAAAGGGGACCGAACTTGGACAAAGGAAAACATGTTATAATCCTGAAGCTTTATGAATAATGGGAAACATCATTTAACTGTAGTAGTGACTGTATTGTAAATATTAATGATTTATTTTATTGTTGTTTTGAGTCTTTCAATTCCCTTCATTATATCACAAAAAAAAATGTCTAGTATTGAAAAATGTCCCTTAAATCCCTGAACCGAATTAAGGAAAAAGAAGAATATTACCAGAATTTCAGGTACTAGAACCGGGAGGCAATTCCAATTATGATAAGTGCTATCTGAAGGAACTCTTAATTCCCTAATAATCATTCAAATTTTGATTTCCATACTTTAAGCTTTTCAATCCACTTGTAGACTTAAATAATAATCCTTGAGAAAGTTGCACTTTCTCTGCGTCCCCTTATACGGAAAGAAAGGAACCCAGAGAATCATCAGGAGTATATTCAGCCCTGATCATATATGACCTATCTCATTTAATTGTTCTTTGGGTAAGACTTTTTTTCTATGTTCACTCACCTGCTTTGTTCCCCCAACAATTAATTCGTTCTCCCAAACCATCGATATGAGTATCATAAAATAGAATTTATGAGTTCATCCTCATATGGGGA
The DNA here is from genome assembly GCF_039906515.1 of Pseudorca crassidens. Lineage (NCBI taxonomy): Eukaryota > Metazoa > Chordata > Mammalia > Artiodactyla > Delphinidae > Pseudorca > Pseudorca crassidens. Next base: position 6,315,162 of record NC_090305.1, on the reverse strand, counting down.
AATAGACAAAGCATTCCTTTAAAGAACCTGAGATTTCCCTTGCTGAATTTTTAATTAATAACAAATCTACAGCAGGAGCTTAAGGGCCTTTAGTGTCATAGCTCTGCTCTAGTTTGCCTTCAGATTGGAGCAGAGACATCTGGCGAATGCCTGGCCGAGATGGTGTTTTGCTTTCCCTTTTCAAATACGTCTAGAAGTTTAAGACGATTTTTTTTTTACTCTGATCTGAACTACTTTGTCAGGGCACACATCCAGCTGTGCCTAGATGGTCTCCAAATATTGCCATCAAAGCAGAAACGACCCGATGTGTGGGACGATCTGATGAACAGATGTTGTGAACTCTCAGAGCTTGTGATGCTGAGCATCTGCGTGGGAAGCATGGTGTAGTTTACAGGCAGAGCCCCGTCAGGTGTCAGCTTTGGGGGAAAGACTCTCTGCTCTAGCATGGAATGCCCAGCCTGTTGGAGCAATAAAACCAGCATTGGAAAGCCAGCCATTCCTCACGCTCTTTCCTCTGCTCCCCAGTTCACAACCCCAGAGATCTCAACTGTTGTGAGATGCTTCAAGAATTTCCCAAAGCACTGGAAGCAGCAGGCAACCAGGTTGCTAGGGATTATGCCCCTCAAGAGCTAGGCCAGCCACTCCATGGGTCCCTGTAACTACAGGATACTGGAAAGCACTGTGCTTTTTGGATTTGAGAGTCAAAAATGTAACACAACCATTATGGGAATTTCCACTGTGATCCTGAACTTTTCAGGTTTGCTTAGGCACTAAAGATGCTATACCCAAGCCAGTTCCAGCTATCAGGAAGCTTGGTTTCCAAATGGAAAAAACCCACAGATGCACATAACTACATACACACACACACACACACACACACACACACACACACACACATATACACACATACGCACACATACACACATGAAGGTTTTTTTTCACACAGTCCTTCAGAAAAGAAAGAATAAAATATCTGGGGAAAATTCTTGGGAGAAAAAGAAGATCAACATTTTAATTTCAAAATACAACAATATCTCCTAAGTTTTCCAATGTAAGCCAAAAAGCTAACTTATTTACAAATAAGAACTGGTGAAATTGGCACTTCTATAAAGCCTCTGTTTTATTTTTCTTTTTTAAAAGTACTACCAGTTTACTCCCCATATTACACAGGGTTTATGTGAAACACAAAAGAAAGTCATATTTGGATTGTGTGTTTCTAAATTTGCATTTAGAATTTCTTTTTCCAGTGGGGTTTCCAAAACATTACAGCATATATTTTTTAACAGAGAACACCCATCTTCATATATTTTCACCCTGAAAAGCCAACAAAATGCAAGCAATAAAGCTAATTTGAAGCCAATTAGTAAGTCAACTGAATGGGGAAAAAAAGATGTGAGCAATATAAACTCTGGCTGTTCAAGCTGATAGCAAAGTCCATTATTGACGGTGTTCTGTTTGCAACGTGAGTCAGAGACTCCCTGACTTTTTACCAGAATTAGGAATGAGCATCTCTGTGTGTGTGTATGTGTGTGTGTGTGTGCAGAGAGAACAGAGAGAACCGAGAGGGTGGGAGGGAGGGAGAGAGAAAGGAGAGAGGGAGAAATTATGCTGTTTTATTTAGTGTTCTATCAGATTTCGGTTTCTTAGAAGATATGCCTTCCTACACAATTGATGCTGAGTTCTTTAAGCCAAACTCAGCTGAAAGTTCAGATATGCATTTATCATAACACTTGAAATCCAATCTCCGTTCCTTTTCCTTTTTCTTTGTAAAAAAGTCATTACCAAACATATTGACTTTGAACCCTAGGGGCTGAGAACCAGCAAAATTTGGAACAAGGATAATAGATAACAGGTTTTTGTGCGTTTGCCTCCTCTTAGTAATAAAGAAAATGAAGAGAATGAGATTAAAAAAGAGAAATAAAAAGTGAGCAAAAGCCCAAGACCAATGACCTCATCATTCCACAAATTAGTCCAGCAAACCCTCTTACGCGGAAAACATCTTAGCATTTCTGGAGACAACTGTATCTTCTTTTATGCAGGAAACATTCATCATTCGTGGCAGAGGGTTTTTTTTTTTTTTAATGTGTGATGCTTTGCACTAGACAAAATAACAACCTTGTCCGCGATGGGAGTTGGTAAATGATAGGTAATGATTTTTATTTGAGAAATGGAGACTAATATCACTTAACTGATCACTAAAGAGAACTTGGTCAGTTTGGCTGCATTCCTCATTCTGACTGCTGCTCTAGGATTGTTTTAGCATTGGCATTGCCAGAAAGCCCAGCATGTTTCATGCCCCACTGATTATTTCTGGCCTATTAAGATACAATTCATCAGTCATTTCCAAGGAGTATTAGCTTTCTGTTTTGGATAGCATTGGTCTGTACTCTTCCTGAGGGAAATAGAATAGAGGGGTGCAAGAGTGACAAATATTCCAGAAAGTAAAACTGAATAAGGGACTTCAAAGATAGGCATCAGAAACTAGCCCAGCGTAGTCAGTGAGAGACACACAATGACCCCACCCCATTCACTGTTGACATTTCCGGGTTTCTGCGTCATGGGATATTTTGGCTTCTAGTAATAAGTATTATCTTCAGGGTCACCATGCACCTTTTGGAGGCAATTTAGCTATTCACGTAGGCTGGGAGAAATGTTTATGCAGTGACATTTGAAGTGCAAACCAAAAGTTTCATAATCAAATATTTCACTCCTAGGAGACACTCAAATTTGATCACTCGGAGATAAATGCTGAGAAAGCCATGTTTAAACATCATTCTTAGCTTGCCAGTAGAATATAATCCTTTTTAAAGGCTCATTGTAACGCTGGGAAAAAAATTCCGCATCTCCCATAAACACAACAGCTGCATATAAATCAGGTAAGCCAGTCTAATCTAAATGAATTGTATGGCATGACATTGGAAGAAAAAGAGATAAGATTTAAAATAAGGGAAAACAGTTTCTTTGTTTTGATTTAAACATTGTTATTCTGTATCGCTTTTACCCTATACCTTCAAGTTCTCAAACCTTATGCATGCTTTATCATTTTATACCAAGTACAACATACATCTGCAGTGAACTCAGATAGATATGGCATTCATTAGGTGAAAACTCATGCATCTAAAATATTTTTTAAATCTTGAGGGTGTTTTGTTATTTTAACACATTTTCTATGAAAACACCCGAGGATTTTTCCACTTGTTATTTGTTTCCTGCTGCTCTAAATTAAGACACCAAAGAATGTTTTACTGTCTTAATGAAGGTGGCATGATTGGTTTTCAAGATGTTCTTCCAAATCATCCAACTTCTTGTATTATACTTGGGCATAATCTTTAATTCCCTTGGTAGCCAGCTCTATTTCATTTAACTACATGCAATAATAAAGTAAAATTTCCTAGAGCCAAAGCAGTAGAAATTATATCGATATAATTTACTGAATTATTTCTAAAATTAATGATTCTCTAGATAGGAAGTAAGGAAATAAGGAAGGAAGGAAGGAAGGAAATGCACACTCATTAAAGGAAAAGCTACTCGATGTGCTTGAGGTGAAGAAGTCTTGTTTTAGCCAATAGGAAGCAAACTTCCTGCATTTAAAAAAATTATATGTGAAGAGGGTTTTTTCTTTTAGCTTCTTAAAATTAGCGTGCTACTAGAAAGCTAACTTTAGAAAAAATAGAAAATATGGAATTTAGCATGTGTTTTCCTATGATACATGTTTCTATTATCCATATTTCTGGCTGGCAGTAAAAGACTTTTTCTTTCTCAGAGAAAACGTGATTTTTAAAACTTTTACTGAAGTCTTAAGGTTACTTTAACCTCAATTAAACTAAGTCATTATTAATTATCCCAGAATCTAAAATCGTAATGCGTACTCTTCTTCTGTTTGTTTATGAACGCTTGGCTTGAGTGCCTCAAATATTAAAAAAATAAGTCATTAAGACTTAATGACCTGCCTACAATAAACAGTTTGTACTTGAAAATAAATAGAGGCTGTTTGCATGTGTAGTATTGTTTTATAATAGAAATTTTGCTCTCAATTAAGGAGTATAAGAGGCCACCTGCACCATTTACTGCCTGAAGTGAAAGAACGAGGTACAGTTGCACTCAGCATAAATTAAGATGTCTTGAGCACATGAGCTTTAGGTAATACATTAAATTAAGGTTCTCAGATGTGCATTTAATTAAGATATTTAATTTGAAATGTCTGTGCTCTTCTTTAATTCCAATTGATCAGTAAGAATAGATTTCTTTAGGATATTAAAAAGATGAGTAGAGAAAGATATGCAGTAGGTGACTTCAAAAGTGTATTCAGGACAAGGCGATTGTCACACAAATGCAGTGTCTGTCCTGCTCCACCCAGCCTGCTCTTCATGTGACCCGGTGCTGCCATTCACATGACAGATTCATGTCAACATGAGCCAAACTGAAAATGCTCCTTTAACTGACTAAAGAATATCCTCCCTCAGATTGTCCGGGTTAGTTTCCTATTACTTTTGCTTCTGTCTGATGAAATCATTTGTAATATTGCTGGGACCATGCATCAGAACCCTTTTTTGTGTCCCAAACAGTAAATACTCATTGAGAGCCTACTGTCTGGAAAGAACTACATGTACTTAGTGTATATACACTAAGAATTGAAGAAAATGATTTGAAAACATTCCACTCTCAAGTAGTTTACAATCCAAGAAAATATGCACACACACACACACACACACACACACACACACACACTGCCTTCACTAGATAACCACACAAGACATAAATGCCAAATAACTTATGGGAAATTTGAGGAATTTAGAAGTGCAGGTAAGTTGATGAGCTGTCAAGGATATCCTTTCAAATGAAGGGATTTTTGTCTTAGACTTTGAAAGAAGACCAAAGATAATAATAGAAGCAAATGTTTGTTGACCCTCTACACTGGAATGCTTCCAAGTGCTGTCTATGAATTATCTTTTCATCCTCAAAATGACACTCAGAGGTTACATTGTTTCTACACTCATTCTATAGATGGGGAAACAGAGGTCCATGGTGGTTAGGGTTCTTCGCTCCAGTCCCACAGCCAGGTGGTGCGGAGCCCAAGTGAGAACCTTGGAAACCAGGTTCCAGAGCCCTCCCTTACCTACCTCACAGGCTCCCGTGTACTCAGAGCAGCAAAGAGACCACCACGGGGAAGCATATAGATGTATTTGGGGGAGATCTCAGTGGTGAAATAAATGGTCCAGTACAAACCATGTTCCAAGGAATGGATTGGAAGATAGTTATAAAGGTGCTCCAGGACCAAGGTGAAGATTTCAAAAGGCACGTTAAGGTGATTGGGCTTTTGTCCTAACGTGGTGGGGAGTCACTGAGGACTCTCTAGTCCAGTGATTGACAGGATGAAATCAGTCACTTCCAAGGCTTGTTCTGACAGGCAGGCGGGGCGATTAGATTGTGTACGGAATGCTAACATCATAAATTATTCACTTCTGGCACTCCCTTTACCTTGATACTCTTTTCTACTATCAATGAAACCAGGATTTTACTTGTTTTTTCCTTGATTTGTTATTTTTCTCTTTATCTTTTGAGTGATACCCTTAAACCTTATTTTGGTTGTTTTTTGTCTGAAACAGAGAGGCAATGTTGGGTCCTGGAAAATTGTGGAGACCCGGGTTTAAATCTGGATATTGGTACTTACTAAGTGTAGGAATTTGTATGAATTAGTTAACGCTTTTTTTTATTATTCCAATATAGTTGATTTACAATGTTGTATTACCTTCGGGTATACAGCAGAGTGATTCAGTTATACATATATATACATTCTTGTTTATATTCTTTTCCATTATGGTTTATCACAGGATGTTGACTATAGTTAGTTCCCTGTGCTGTACAGTAGAACCTGGTTTATCCATTCTATAAATAATAGTTTCCATCCATCCTATAAATAATAGTGTCCATCCCAAAGTCCCAATTCATCCCTCCTCCACCCACCTACCCATTGGCAACTACTTAACCCTTCTTTGCTTCAGTTTCCTTTTTCAAAAGTCAGGAAAAAAATAAAAGGATATCCTAATGAAAAGATACAAGTGACGGTTTGAACAGGGTGAAGACCTGTAAAATAGTAACAGCCAGCACTGGTTTGCTGCCCACAGTGACGGGCACTGTGCTGAGTACAAGACGCAACTGAGAATATCCATCCATCCCTTCCCTAAGGATGCACAGGCACGGATGGCAGGGAGGGTCAAGGGGCCTCAGCGAGTAAGCAAAGGGTAGAGCAGGGATTTGACTTCACTTCGGTCTAATTATGAAGACCAGCATCTTATCTACTGTAGCCGACGGCCTCTCAACTACTTGCTAGTTGTTATTATTATGCTCCCCAAACAGCCTAGTCTTTCAGAGAGACTCCCTGCATCTTCTACACATTTTCCTAACACAACCACCCTGCATCTTACTACCTCCCACCCCGCATCTCACTATCTCTAACAGTTTTCCCTCCACTATACACTTCATCTGACTCGAGATCATTCTTCCTAAATTGCTGCATTGATCATCTCATTCCACTGCTCAAGGTGTTTAACAGCTTCCACCTTCCCATGACGTATAGAATAGCACAAAAATCCCTTCACATGAAAGGCAAGAACCTCAAATAGACCCTAAGTAGATTCGTCCACCTTCATAACTTTAGCCCATTTTTAGCCCCCGTGGGCACAGACCTCCTCCATATCCAATCAGCTTGCTATTCCACTGCTGCAACATGCCTTGAACTTTCTTATGGGTCAGTCTTGACCCATACACTCCCCCAGGTGTATCCTCCATCCTTGGCCATTTCTACCAAATTCCCGAGGGACGTAGGCACCAAATGCATTAAGTCCTTTCATGAAACTTATCAAGGCATTCCCGGTACACTAGAAGAACCATAGAGGCAGTGGCTAAGTTTGTCCTGGTCACCAAACCTACATTCCCAGTATTCTGGCACACAATAAGACATATATACACACACACACACACACACACACGTACACTCACACATACACAGTAAATGAATGAATGAACAACCTAGAGTTATGATACCTACCTTAACGTACTTTAGGATTTATTATTTCTTTTTTTTTCCTTTTGAACCCAAAGCCATTAAACATAACATTTTTAGGAGAGGAATTTATGAAGAAGCTGGTAATGTTTACCAATTTTTAATCACCATTAGTACATGTCTGCATTTTTCTTAGCACTGAAGATTTTCCTTACACTTTGTTCCTTCTGCCAAGAGCAGCAAAAAAGGCTTTCTAGCCTCCATAAGCCTTTTTTTTCACCACTTTTACATGTCCTTTATTTTGTTCTAATTCTCAACCATTTTCCTTGCGAATCTTAAGGAACTTCGGGCAATTCATCCAAAGTATTGATACATAGAAACATACCCCAAATGTAAATTTCTTATCAGGCATATTTGAAATTCCTTTAAAATACTGGTAGCAATAGACTTTTGTTATTTTTAAAACTGCTACTTGAGTTTGATGTTTATTTCCATTTCAAAACTAAATGCACCTGAGATTACACAGGTATTATTTAGATAAATTTTGGACACTGACCGCCGTATTTCTTTTTCCAGGAATTATTTCTGACCCTCAGAAGGGCCCCGCAAAGCAAGGGATTCGGTTTGCAAATACAGACTCTGATCATCAGAGAACCTTACTCAAGGTCACTCAGCTATCCTGTAAATGCTCCCTAGGTCTGTCTGTCTCGAAAGCTATTCATACTCTCTGCAGTCTGTCTGCTATGTCTTCCCACAATGGCTGTGTCAGCCTGTAGGATTCTCCTTTCTCAACCTCGGTTTCCACGTACTTAAATAGCTTTCATAGACTTGAGGTCTTACAGGTGGCCTCCTATGTTAACACTTGATGATACTGTATGTCTGTGGAATCCAGAGATGACCTCTTAAAGCCAAGACCCTTATACAAGATCAAAGGCACTGAATTCACACACATACACACACACACACACACACACACACACACACACGAACTTTATTTCGTGCATCCTCATTTACCTAATTTCATGCCTGAAAATGGAAAACAAGGCTTCTTCCACTTTCTTTGTTATCACAGCTACTCTTCTAATTCACCCACACCCAATAGGAAGTCCATAACAGCCGTCACTCTGAAGGTACCAAGTCAATAGCCCAGGAGCACATAACTCCCTTTACTAATTTAATCTTTTCAGCTTTTAGAGACCCCCTGGAATACAAAGCCAGGCCCGATTGCGTGAAGCTAGGGAATGGCTTGAAACCTTGGGAGATTAAGATATGAAGCAATGATTCTTTCTCTTTCTCTTCTCAGTGACAAACTGAGGACTCATAACTTGCTAGGAACACAAGAGCCTGTTAGGGTCCCTTTGATGAACCTGATATTGACCTTAGGCTGTGGGCGTGTGGTTTGGAGATACAAGCAGGTTTTAATCAAATAAAGAAAAAACTAACTTTGAAATGATGGAGACCATACAAAATGGTTCAAGAAGCAGGTTCATCAGGTAGACGCAAATCAGAAAGTCTGAGCCCAGAAAGCCTCAGCGAGTGCAGCAGTGCAACAAGTGGGTCAGCCCAGATATAAGCAGCTGACTGTCCCCACGGCAGAGGCCACTGAGTGTCTGACAAAGATGCTGATATTTTTGTACAACAAAAATCCATTAAGGACACTGGGAAACAGAAAGAAAAAAAAAGGAAGAGGGCGGCTCACAGGCAGGCACAAACATAATTGCAGCTATTACATTTTTTTCCTAAAGTAGTTACATTTGGTGCCTCCAAACTCTAACGTGTTTTTATGTTGCAGCTCGTTGTTATTGGGGTAGGCCGCTTGACATATGCAAGGCTCCATTGCTATTAAAAAGAATGATGTTACCAAGAGGCAAGCGAGGCCACAAAGCAAAATTAATTAACACCACCATCTAACAAAGCAAAATAAATTAAATGATGGTTGACTTGCGTTGTGTACTTCTAAGTGGTGAATGAGGGAAAACCAAAGCTTTTAACCCCCTCTGCTCTGAGCCCAGCACCATGGCGGAGTGGCCTCCAGTGCAAAGGAAGGACACTGCTCCGTGCTTGCACACAGGCAAGCAAACGAGCAAGTTATTCTCATCTTTCAATAGTAAAACTGCTGCCTTTGCCTTCCACATAGAGGGCAGCAGAGGGAACACGGTAGGGAATGTTTTCCCTAAGCCTGTATGGCCTCCCAGCACACTTAAAAGATATTAGTTTTGCCACACGTGAAACACAAATGAGGACAAAGCAGCTGGTAAATTTGAAACCAGTTGGAGTCCACTATGCCCTCAGATTCCTTGGGTTCTGTGACCGTGATGGTCTGTCACTCTGAACACAGCAGGGTACCAGTCACAGAACAAGTTGCATGAAGCTACCACAAGAAAGGTGGCTTTCAAGAAAGACCTGGATGGCATAGAAATGACATTCTTTAAATGGGGCTTTATTGAGTGTGTGCTCTGTAACCAGAACTGCACTACCTATGTTGAGGGACATAAGAAAAATATAAGCCACAGCCCATGGAAACTTTATAATCTGTGAGATCTGGGCAGGTGCAGCAAACAGAGCAATATAGTCATATGTTACACACCGCTGTATGTAAAATAGATAATCAGCAAGGACCTACTGTATAGCATAGGGAACGCTACTCAATATTCTGTAATAAACTATATGGGAGAAGGATCTGAAAAAGAACACTATATGTATAACTGAATCACTTTGCTCTATACCTGAAACTAACACAACATTGTAAATCAACTATACTCCAATATAACATTTAAAATTTTTTTAAAGTTATACTAATATGTTAAAATGTGAGAAAAAGATTTGATTCTCTACAATTCTGAGACTTTGTAAACTTATCATTTTTAAGTAATTGTTTAGCTTATGAAAATCGTGTTTACCGAAAGCTATGATGCTCACCATTTTTTCTCTTCCATTTAAAAATAAATTGAGACCACACCCCCCAAAAAAGGTAGTCGTATGTATAAGTACATATGCATAGATAGACAGATATTTAGATAGATTAATAGAATTTTATTGATGTACATATATAGAGAGATAAACAGCTGCACTGCTACATCTAACAGAGTGTTGAAGTTGGGGAGAACTCACCCACTGCTTCATGTTTCTAAAATATTTTGCATTTTTTTCAAAGCACTTAGAGTATTTGATCATCACAACATGGCTGAATAAGTGAATGAAAGAATTAATTGATAGGACAACCATTAATACCTCCATCTTATGGAAGGCTAGGCATAGGCAGAGTGAGGTTAAGCTACATATGAGATCAAAAGACTAGCAAGGGGTTATAGTAGGACACATGTTGCTGATTTTCCATAAGATTTAAGTATCAGTGAGAAGAGAGAGATTGCTTTGGGCTGAGAATGTCAGGATATTTTGCAGAGGAGAGAGATGCCAAGTAGAGACAGGGTGCTCTAGGCAGGGAACACAGACTAAAGGTAAGTTCTTACCTGGGGGACCATCCTTAAGGAAACCGATCTGATCAGATATTGCCCTCTGCTCCTTACTGTAGGTGGTGTTTTTAAACATTCCAAGGAGTATAACAGGTGCTTGGGGTTTTTTTTTTTAATCAGTAACGAAATAGTGGTGATTGCTTATTACGTCCATATAAAATTCATAGTTTCCAAGCAAAAATGTACCTCTATTTGCACATTAATAAGAATGAGCTTCTCTTAGAGCCCAGACAGTGACCTCGAACTAAACATCCATGAGGTTTCCATTTCTCAGGAAATTTCAGTGCCAGAAGCTCAGTTAGTCCCTGTACCTATTGCCAAAGTAACACTACCTTTTAGAGGAACTTATTTTCAAAGGCCATCATGCAAGGAAACAAGATGTAGAGTTTCTATTGCCCTCGGGAAATTTGTAGAGTTTATTTATAAGAAATAGGCTTCTTATGCTTATTGCAACAATGGAAAAATAGACACATAATATTGTACCTTCAAGTGTCTAGGTGTTTACTGATAGCCAATAAGTCATTCGTTGTTCAAAGAGAACAGAGATAAGAAAATATGAACATTGGGATGCTGGTTATCGTTACTAGGTGGCACTCATTAAGCTCAACACCCCTGACCCCTGACAGTATATTTTAGGAGTTATACATTTAAACCTAGGCCATCCTTTCCAGAAACTTGTTTTCTAAAGCAAGTATATATATATATTATATTATATATATAGTATATATATTACATATATATTATATATGTAATATATATTATATATATAATATATATTATATTATATATATAATATATATGTGTAATATATAATATATGTGTAATATATTTATATATGTAATATATATGTAATAATATATATAATAATATATATATAATATATAATTATATATATTATATATATATAATATATATATATGGTATCTTTGTATCCTCATCTTCATATATATATGTGTACATAAAATATAAATTGTCTTTTTATTTCTTCAAATATATTTTTATCTTCATATCTTATTTTTTCTTCCTCTAGCAGAAATTATTTGTGCTAAAAATGTATTAGGCTTACCCAGTAATTAAAATTGTGCTTTAAGGAGATGCAATGATTCTGAAGTATCCTTCTTTGTCAAGTAAGTCTCTCAATGTGGTACCAAGGTTAAAGTCAGAAGATAAATGTGACATAGTTTCGACACTTTTAATTCCTAATTTAGAAATTAAAGTGCCTTAGTTGCACTACCTATAAAATGGAAATAAGTATTCTAAAGAATTCCATAATGGTTTATATGATGAAACATTTATAAATTATCACAGGCAAATGTAAAATAATAATAATAACAAAGCATTTGCCACTCTGATGCCAGTTAAGTGTCTCTGATTTTTTTCATCTTCTCAAATAGGAAATAGTACAAATTTGTCTTTATTTTATGTTTATTTCTATTTTTATTAGATTGAGAATATTATTTGGTATTCCAAAAATTATTTAATTTTATAATTACATTTTTCTTAGCCAGTGTTTAAAAATCCACTTGTTTTATTTGAATATAGAGAAAGTACCTGAAAAACTGTTGTTCATTGTCAGGAGAGATTGCCCTGGAAGTTAAAATAGTTTTACTTTAACCCACCCACCAAATTGAGAGCTGGCTTGAGTTTAGCTCTGCTTTACTCCTATACAGGTAGCTCAGCATCACCTCATCCATGAACTCATTCAGGTATACATGTGTTTATAAACTCCACTGTGGTACATTGTGTAATTACACTCATTCATTCATCATTCACTTACTCACACATTCATTTAACAAGTTTTAATTGAGCACCTAACTTGAACTGAGAATTGCACGATGTATTAGTTTCCCAGAACTGCTGTAACAAACTACCTAAAACAAGAGAAATTTATTCACTCACAGCCCTACAGGCTATAAATCCAAAATCAAGATGTCAGCAGAGCTGTGCTCCCTCTGAGACTCTGGGTGGAATCCTTCCCTGCCTTATCCTAGCTTCTGGTAGTGGCCATCAATCCTTGGTGTTTCTTGGTTTATAGATAGGTCACTCCAATATCTGCCTCTGTTGTTACATGGTATTATGGTTGTGTGTCTCTGTCAAGGATGTCCGGGTACAGAAAGATGAGGTAGTTGATTACTCCAGGTTCTTTTTAGCTCAAGTATTCACTGATTTTAAAGTAAAACAGAAGTAGGAATTTTACTATCACTAAGAAATGCTTAACCACAGGAGAAATAAAAATGCGCAAGGCAGTATAGTTGTAGAGAGTGGAGATAGTGTGGATTTTACGTTAATAAAGAAACAATGCTAGCATTAAAAATACTGAGTTTAAAATATTTTGGATCCCCTGTATTTGTGTATTTGAGGGAATGAGGAAAGAGACATAGTGTTGGTGAAGAAATTACAATTTCTGATTTGTGAGGGCGAGGAGGTTTAATTTACAAATGAAGATGATGCTGGGAGTAATGTCACGTTTGAGTGTTACATTCTCCATGTGGGGTCTGTGACCTGAAGAGAGGTGCAGAATCCACTGTGGCTGATTTGTATAGCAATAGAAGCTGTTAACGATGTTAGGAATCCTATAAATTAAGGTGATTTGTCCCAAGTTTGGGACTAGTAGCAGAGCAAACTCTTGTTCATAAAGAAATTCATGCCATCTTTTCCTACTTTTGAAAGTAAATATCAATGCCAGGTTCTCAAAGCCTGGATTGCGTGTTTGTACTATCACAATACTAAAAGCCTTCAATGGTTCCTGTATATTTGCAAGCTTTTTTTTTTTTTTTCCTTAAGAGTTACAGGTAGGACAGTTGATCCTAAATGAATATATTTCTAAATGTAACCTATTGACTAGTTGAGAGTTTGATTATGTCCACCCCAGATTTCCTGCCTGGATAAATGCAAATCTGGTGTAACTGTCATTGTTTCCAAGAACTATTACTAAATATAGACTGTGATCATGTATATTTGAAAACTATAGAGCATTATGCATATTTCCATTAGTATTATCTTGGCCCCTTGCTTTCATGTTTGTGTAACCTTCCATCTTAAATAAAAATCAGATTATACCATTACTACTGTCTTTAAAATTCCTCAGTTAAATAATTTGATGTTATTCGTTCGTGAATGCTTCTACCCAAAGCTTTCTTTTTAATTGCACCCAAGGATTTTTTTAAACTCTCTTGAAAATGCAGATAACAGATATGTTACATTAATCGGCACCTCACTTAATTCAGCTCCATCTCATACTTCAATTTCCAGTTTGCTTTTTTAAAATTTTACTTTCGGGGGGAACTAATTATTGACTTTTCCCGTATAAACTGTTTTCTAATGAGAGCATCATTTGGACATGAAGGATGCTCATCTTCCGAGAAAACATATCTGTTCCTGGGACCGGCTTAGGAAAATAAGGTTTCAAGCTTGGCTGAGACAAGTTTTGGAAGCCCTCTTTTGTTGATTGATTTTGAGAGGTCTATTTGGTTTATAGTTTAGTCCTCTGTATTTTGAGAGAGGACTCCACCCTTCAAAACGCACGTTCACAGCTACCCTGTAGTGAGTTAGTGAGTTAGTGAAAGGCGTCCACTTATACACAGCAGAAAAGGGATGTAATGAATCAGAAAGGGATGTGTTTTATGCAGTAAGCACTTTCTCACACCCTTTCCTGCACCACTACATTTATGCTGAAATGGTCCATTTATTTTCATCCTAAATAGGGTCCCTAGGCAAGAGCTGAGAATGGAAGGAAAGGGAAAGGAAAAGGAAAAGGATTTCTATTTCAGAACAAACTTAATTCAGAATAAGGAAAAAACCACAACACTCATTTAGCCCTTGGTAAAATCGAATGTTTACGACACGTACTGTTGCCCACTATAGGGATTTGCTTTCAGAGCTTCCTCCTTCCCCTCGGATCTTGACAGACCATCAACTGAATAAATCATCTCCTCTCTCCCCACCTGCAGGTTTCCACTGCAGTCCTGTGTCTTGGAAGAATGATGGAAGGTCAAGTTAAAACCACATGTGAGAGGTACAGACCTTCATTTTGGGGTTCTAAAGTGAGGGTGTCAGTAGCCCATACAAAATGATCTTACATTCACCCCACTGGGGACCATGTACAGAGTTAAGAAGACAACCTTCCACACTTGCCCATAAACCAGCCCAAATCAGAGTCAGAAGAGGAAGATTAATCAAGATAGACATTCAGACAGTTAGCACTGTCAGGCACCAGCCCTCTCGATACTGTCCGGGAAGGTTAAAAAACTCGCCAAATTAATATAAGTAGACAGTGGCAGAACACAGAGCGCATTCAGGACCTGGGAGTACCTAACTGCAATGATTAGGTAGACATACTCGCAGCAAAGTTACAATAAATTACCTCCAGCTACTCAGTGATTAACTACTAAAATGCAGCACTTGTTGCAGTCAGTTTGGAAGTAATGTAACTAATCTCCCTTACCTTTATAATGGCATTTGTGCATGTAGTGGACCTTTGTCATTTTGGGCTTCCCAGCTTATAAACTCATTCCTATTTTGGAGGAATCTCCATGGTGAGAGTATTTGTGGAAGGAAATAATATTTTCTTATATAAATGAAAAAGGAGAGGAAACACTCCATTTCTTCACCTCTGAGAGTTAAGGTGCAGGTGTATGACATAGAATAGAACAATTGGACGCTTCCAACAAAAGCTTTGAAACTTGAATATAAGATACTCAGATGCAGTGAGAATTAGAATCCATGAGTCATATCAGCATGTAGTGGGGAAAGTGCTGGTACACTTGCGTGATGGTAGCTGGAATCTCCAGAACTAGCAGTGGAGTAAGTGCCAACGGTAGCCCCCTTACAAGGTCGTTTCTTTGGTAGAACACTTTTGTTTCTACCACTAAGCTTTCCTTGGTTTCTGCTCATTTTAATGGGCCTCTGCTTGTTTCTGTGAGCTACTAAATAATGTTCCAGCAAGTTAGTTTTCAGGTTAGCTTAGTATAGTCGTGTTCTGTTGCTTACATTCACGTACCCAGGGCATCGGCTGTAGGAAACAACCTCAGCAAACCATGAGGGGTAAGACACTTGCAAAGGCAGTCAAAGTCTTATCAATATTCTCATAATATGACCCATGACACACAGTGTTTTTTAAAAAAAGGAACTTGAAATCAAATTTCCTATAGACAAATCCTTGCAAAACCACATAATAATGGCAAAAGAGTAGTAAGCTCTTCCTCTTCTCCTCTATAGCATTTTGGTCACATTCAGAAGTGGCCCAAGAGGACTGTGGAGAAGGACATATATTGAGTAGAACCTTAATGGTTACATCTCATCCACTTTACCTGCAGAGAGAGATTATCTGGGGTAAGGTTCTGAATTGACGCATTGGCAGTAACTGATGTTTTCACCAGGTGTTCTAGAACAAGACTGGAGAATTTGCACCAAGGACCTAAGAGTAATGATATGTGAGTGGACCTCTCAGAATGGACACAGAGTTTGAAAATATTTGTACCTCCTGTAAGTACTCACAAAAAGTCCCCTAAAGTAAAGGGACTTTTAATAAACATGCGGGCAAGATAACCTACCCTATGAGCACCTTGTTAACTTCCTTCCTTGACCACTCCAGTGTTTATCTCATAAACAATGGGACGTCATGGCATTGTTAGAGGCTAGGCATAGGCTCAATGATGTGGATTATAAACTTGACCAAGATGGTTACCCAATGTGCAATTAGCAACAATCATATTAAACCCAGAACTCCCTCTTTTTTATCACACCTCAAGGGCATCAATAGCACATTGATTTTATTTGATCCCATTCTCTCATGAAGGGGGTAATAACTTGTCCTTACAGGAATATAGGCATTGTGGATTTAAATTTGTCTTCCCCATGCAAATAACATTGCCCATGAATGTGCTGAGCCCTTGTACACAATCATGAAACAGAATTCCATGCAGGAACTCACTTTCCAGTTAAAGAATGAACTAAAGCAATGGGATGATGCCCATGGAATTCAGGGTCTTAAAACACATCATCAACCAGCTGCAGATGGCCTTATAGAATGCTGGTGTGCTCTATATAGGACTTAGAGTCTCGGCAGGGAGAGAACTCCTTCTCAGTTTGGGATGTGGTCTTATAAAATGCAATATATACGCTGACACGGAAAGCAATATGTGGCACTATTTCTCCATAGGTAGAATATAGGTTTCCAGGATCCAAGGGATAGAAGTGTGGATGTTCACGCTCATGGAGATTTACCCATTTACAATTTTTGTTTTCATTTGGATTCCTCAGTTCAGCTCTTCCAGGTTTAGGGGTTTTAGTAATAAGGCAAGAACTTCTTCCACTGATTCAAGACAATGCTTTTATTAAGTTAGAATCTAAGACTGCTACTCAGACATCTCAGGCACCTTAAACTCATGGGTGTACCAGCTAAAACGTAATAGTAGTTTTATTGCCTTCTTTCTGTTATTGACACTGACGACCAGGGAGAGTTAGGATTCCTGTGTACAGAGCAGAGGGGCATGGAAATGGAATCAGAGGAGTCTTAAATGTGTCTCAGCATAGTACCCTGCCCAGCAGCAAAAGATATTGGAACATAGAGAGGGTCACCAAAATTTGGGTTTCTACACTGGGTAAGAAGCCTGATCAAATGAGGTGCTAGGTAGAGGCAAAGGGAGTATAAATTGGTTTGGAGAAGGAAAAGACCAAATACTAGCTATGCTTCATTGCCTGAAATCTGTAAGTTCAGCAGTTTTTATCCACAAATTCTCTTTTTGTTGTGCATGTGTGCTTTTATATATCTCAATTTCCCTTTTTGTTTCATTCCTCTTCCCCACAGCTGTACACAGAAAGCGTTGGCTGTGGCTAACTTTACAACTTGTTCCATAAGCTTCAGAATATCTAACCAGGATCATGGCAGGCTAAGGCAAGGAATGACCTTGCCCCAGAAGTCCGTAACTTGGAGCCATAAGCAGATACTAATGAGAATTTGAATGATCTCTCTTTGGGAAGGGGAAGGGGATCTTTTCAGTTGCCCATGGAGTGACATTATATTGGGAGAGGTATTGTTTTGATATAATTGTGAGAAGAAATATGTATTTGGAGATTGGATTACTAAGTAGGTTGACTGTGATGAACATCGGCTGCCCAGTATGGAAACCCCGTTCCCTTTGCAGGGAACTCCCCCAAGGTGAGTCCATTCACAGGTGCAACATCCAGCAGCAAAGGTGCTGACCAATCATGGAGCATCAGCTTCTAGCCATGAGGGCATAGTGCTTGCAGGCTTACCCCAACCAGAGTGTAACTGCAGGGTGGCCTCAACTGTGGTCCCAAGTGTCTAATCTCTCTGCATTCCTGTCCATTTTCTGAACCCAATTCTTCAATAACTCATTATTTCTAGGGATCACTTGATGTACCTCCAATAATCCATTATTTCTATGGGTTATCTTAAATTTATTTTCTGTTTATATTAATAAGAGTTGGTTTCCATAGTCTGTATCTAAAACTCCTCACAAGTACATAGATATGCTATATGGGGTCCAGCATTCTTGTGTCTGCAGTGGTATAAATTGGAAGGAAAAATATCTAGTGCTATGATTAGGAGAAGGAAAGATGAAAATCTTGTGTGCGTGTGTGTGTGTCTGTGTTACTATATATATAAAAAAAAATGAGTAGTGGTTACCAGAGGGGAAGGAGGATGGGGGGAGAGCAAAATGGGTAAAGGAAGTCAGCTGTGTGGATGGATGGTAACAAAGTTTTTGGTGGTGAGCACACTATATTGTATATAGAAGTCGAAATATAATGTACACATGACATATAATGTTATAAACCAGTGTTACCTCAAAAAAAATAAATCTTAGAAAAAGGAAAATGAATCCCAATTCTAAAAAAAAGAGCCAGTGTTTTTTTGAAGACACTTAAAAGATATAATCAGTTAAATTATTATTAGTGGATGTCATTAGTGTATGTTTAACGAAATAATGAACAGCGCAAAGCAACACTGTACAACTCCCCTTCCCAAGTTGCTGGCTACCTGAGTATCTGTTTTCTTTTTTTTTTTCAAAGAAGATGTTGGGGGTAGGAGTTTATTAATTTATTTATTTTTGCTGTGTTGGATCTTCGTTTCTGTGCGAGGGCTTTCTCTAGTTGTGGCAAGTGAGGACCACTCTTCATCGTGGTGCGCGGGCCTCTCACTATCGTGGCCTGTCTTGTTGCAGAGCACAGGCTCCAGACGCGCAGGCTCAGTACTTGTGGCTCACGGGCCTAGTTGTGCCGTGGTATGTGGGATCTTCCCAGACCAGGACTCGAACCCGTGTTCCCTGCATTAGCAGGCAGATTCTCAACCACCGCGCCACCAGGGAAGCCCAGTATCTGTTTTCTTAACAAACTCCTCCAGCAACTTCCCCAAGAAGGAAACTGGAAAAGGAAATGTCTAATTATGTCTCCTGAGTTTTGCCTTAAGAAACACTTCTGTCCCACTATTCACAGGATAACTAGTCCCTGCTCACACCTCTCCTTCCCTCTCTCTCTTTCTCTCTATCTCTCCTCTCTCTCTCGTGGCAGATCTCTGTCAGAACCCATGACTTTCTGCCTTGGAATCCTGAGTGCACTCTTGGCAGGAGGTGATGCTTGTTGCTGGGATTCTGTAATGCTCTTGCCTGTACCTGGTGGTTTGGATTTTACTCTTCCTCTGAAACGCCATGTGCTTCCAGACTCCCTTCTTCAGAAGTACCCCTGGGCCCCTCTGCTGGTTCCACGACTGCACTGTCAGCGAAGAATAAAGTGGCAATCCCTCTTGTCTCACGCCTCCTCCACTAAAACACGTACTGACTTCTATGGAAGAAACCTTCCGACGTAGACCCCAAAACTGCCTCAGTGGGTTATTTCTCTCTTGGACAGAGGAAGTACCTTATCCCAGTATCTTATCTGCACTAACTCAACACTGGTAGAATCCAGTGATTTTCCAGTTTTCCTTTGCCCTATCTTTCCTCGCTTGTCACCCCACTGTCTCTCACCTCAACCCCTTTCTCAATGAGTCTTTAATACTAAAGCTTTTATTTCCCATCTTTTGATATCTTGGATGGATTGCCCAAAAATAGACTCTGAGAGGAAAATTTAGGTGTAGGAGGCTTAGTGGGGAGTGTTCTCATGTACGCCATCCAAAAGGAAATGAGGGAAGCAAAATTTGGCAGAGAGAGTAAGTGAATTGTGGTGCATTTGCAGCAGAGAACTCACAGGGTCGCACCATCTAACTGGCGCACTCTGAGCTGGGGTGGTCCTTCAGAATCATCTCAAGTTGAAGCAAGAGAGCTGAGGCTTTGAACCCTCCCTATGCTGAACAGTCATTAGAAGCAGACTATCCCCAGGGAGAGAGGCTAACCTTGATTAAAGCAACTCCCTTCAGCTAAAAATAATTCCAAGAGAAGGATTTGGCTATGAGACATCAGAAGCCAACACCCTCAGTTTCTTAATGAATGAACATCCCAGTCCTGAAGGGGGAATCCGAGTAGCACAACACAGCATCCACTACACTGGGATGTGTAGTCCCAATACCCTGATGAGGAGGTACTAGTTCTACAGCCAACTAGTCTCAAGAGTGAGACAGATTCCTTCCCAGCCCTTTTTCCTAAGCACTCCTCTTATTGGAACGATTCTTCTATTCCACTGAAAATTGCTCACTTCTCCTAATGTTGGATGTTCTGGTCAGTTTTCTTCAAGCAGCTCTTGGTTACTTTGCCCAAGCTTCTGAAAATACCCAGCCAAGGTATGTCACAGCGGTGGGACCTTTAAAATCACCTTGCCCAGTCCCTTCATTTTCAGACGCCCAACGAGATGAAACATCTTACCCAAGGCCGTGTATCTACTGAGCCCGAGAATCAGAACCATAATCCTAGTTAAGTGTTCTTTGTTCTCCCAGCAAACGATGCTGTGATGCTGATGCCTAATGAAGAACTCATTAAGCTCAGAGGTAGATATCCTGCTCCTCAAGGAAGCTGCAAACAGACATTTCTTAAACCTTTTACAGAAAGACATGCAAAAAAAATGGGATAAATAGTGAAAACTCATTCCTGCTAAGACTTTCACTCAACCACCGAATAGAGTTAAACATTAATGCGTTTCCCCATTCTTTCATACTGCTCACTGGCGATTTTCTGGCTATAAATTATAACAAAGTTTATCATTCAAATGGCCCCCTAAAGTGCAAGTTGTCTTAGAGGAATAGTGTCTCCTATGTCTGTTTTTCTGGGAAAAGAGAGAAAAAAGAAAACTGAATAATAAGAAAAAGAAACAGGAGGAAAAATTAAAAACACAAGTAGCAGTGGTTTTAGCCCCAGTGGAAAACATACATTTATTGGGAAGAATTCTCAGCAGGAGCAGTGGAAATCTTACGTCTTCTAGTTCAATTACAACATCAGGATCTTAGATATTAGTAAGAGGCTTGTTTCCAAGAACTTTGATACTGAATCAATACGGTCCTAAGTGATGCATTAAAAGTACTGCAGAAAATGTCCTCCCATTATTAATAAATCGTTCCATGGCTTCGATGTATCTTTTTCTTACACATTTAGTCATTGTGTAAATTACTGTTTCACTGAAATGAAATCATGAATGTTGGGGATTTAGGAAAAATAATGTTGCAATTTGTAAGCCAACCAGCCTGGCCGTTCAGTCTACAGGTTTCCGCAGAGGCGTGAGTTGAACCATCAATTTATGATACACAATGGATTCTCCCAGAAGATCCTCAGATCAGCAATTTGTTATTGAAATGCACTGTGCTGTCCTTTGAATTCAACTTTTAGAGTAGTGTCCAGATATTAGCATGGATATCAGAATGCGTCTCTTTATGGCTTTTACTGGGATTGCGCTGTGCCGGGCAACACTCTCCCGTGTTGAATGCTGTTTGGCCTTTGGCAAAGGAATGAATCTATTCTGTGTAATACCCAGCATATTAGGAAATGTCCCTTAGTCCTTCCCAGATGACAGCCATCTCTTTATTATGAAATGAGGCTGTTCACTCCATAATCACAAATAAGGCTTAGAATTCAACACCTCGGAGAGCAAAATCTAGTGACTGGAACCTTTCATGATACCTTTGAAGTAACACGGAGAAATGACCCAGCCCACTCTGAGCTTTGAGCAGAGACAAAATATGTGAAGTGCTTTGACACAACATCTTGTATATACAGTAGTAGATAGTAAATAAAGTTTTCTTTAATTAAAGATTAGACTATAGATAGGAGTATTGATGTTGATTGAAGGTCTGTACTTGAAAAGTATTGTTCAAGGGAAAGATGTCACTAAGAACTCTAGTGACATGTCACAGGAAATCTACACATATTCAAACATCATCGTTTTGATTTCTGACAGAATATGTTTTGAAAGGGTCCAGGACGGACCATTTAGCCATTATTCTGTCTTCTACCAGCCTTTCACAGACATATACTAGGAATTTTACCCTGTCACACAAATTTAACCTTAAAAAGAAAAGTTAACATGTTGGATACATACATGGAGAGTCTGGGAAAGTTAATCCTATGGTTAGTTTGGTTTGGAGGAAGTGAGGGATATTAGAATGTTTTGCCTAGAATCCACAAAAAAATGGCAAAATGTATTTTACCCTTTTCAGAAAAGTTAGATCAGAGCTCTTCTTGATCTCAGAGAAATTCACAAATCTAATTGAATCTCTATTCCATTAACACAATCAGTATTTAATTTATGGACTCATGGAAAAGAACTCCTTAGAGGTCACGTGTTCCAACCCTGCCATTTCACAGATGATAAACTGAGGTTCAGACTTACCAAAGGTCACACATCAGCCTAAGTGGGCACAAATACATTTATAATCTCACGTTACACAAATTCATACCTACAATATCACCCAAGCCACCCTCTTAAAAGGAAGGCCTCTTTCTACTAGAGGCTGACAATTAACTAAGAGTAAACAAACCAATTCTGAATTTTCGGTTGAGAGCATACAACTTTATCTTATACCTTGTATTTTATTTATACATTATAAATGCTGTATAATTACATAAGTATTTTAAATTTGCATTGTTTATGCCAATGTTCAGAAACAGGAGACCATAGAATAAATATTCTGGGCGTCAGTGCTATTGGAGATAAAAGTGAGACCACTTACTGTCATCTACAATGAGTGAGAAGCAAAAGAGAATGGGTCATGAAGGATCCCAAGTAGAAAGAACAATGACGTCTTGCTTGATTCTACCCCATTTAGACCTTCAGTTTCCTGCCAAAGTAATTTTCCAACTTACTTATGTGTCAGTAAATTAGAAGACATTATTATCTCCATTTTACAGAGAGTAGACTGAGGCATTAAACAGCAACAGCATTTGCCTGTGGGGAGACATTCCTCAGGAAAGGTCAGCAGAACACACGACTGAAATAGGAGGAACGGTAAATGCTTACTTGATTATAACGAGCCTACCCAAAAGGTTTCCTGGCAAGAGTGATGTGATCTTAAAAGTTACTTGCTGCCTGAAGTCCAAGAAGGGGAGTTTTCTGGCTTCACAAAGGAGACACGGACCCTTAGTGTGCTTGGAGAGTAATCTGATAGAAATGTTGTTTGGGAATAAGATCCTTTGAAGAAAATTTTATGAGTGAAAGAGATGCTTGCCTTTGGGTTGCTAGCAATTTAAGATGATGAGATCTCAGAACTGCAACTTTTAATAATGCTTGTGGATGTCAATTTTGTCACTTCTTTTGGACCTCATTTATAGGAAATTATTTCCTATCCCAATTCAATTCATCGAACTTCTCTTGGCACCTTCATTGTCCCATGAATGCTGGAGATTCAAATATGTAAAGATCTCAGGAAACCTCGGGCTTTGACATACACCCAGCCTAGACCTTCAAAATAGGGTACAAGATTCCCATAAACGATTTATGTTTAAATTTCTAAAACTGGAAAAGTTCTACCTGAGCTTTAGAAAAATAAGAATGACCCCATCTAAGGATGCAAAATAATGCATTTCAAAAGCACCCTGGTGAATTGGCAAGGGCAAATGAAATCTTTCATGAGAAAAGAAGAGACAGACGAATAAGGCATCCGGTTGATGGTAAAGGATGGTGGATCCTTCTTCTCATGAGAAAGGTGTTCAGAGACCAGCTCCCCTGGCTCTCAGGGAGGCTGTGAGCTCCGTGTTGCCCTGTAATTTCATATCGACATGCCCAGCTCTTCTGAGCCGGAAGCCACTTGCACATTTACCAATTACTTTGCAACATGAGGTAAATGTACCCCTTTCAGGATGACAGGCAGAGTTTGCAAATCTTTTTTCCTTCTTGCTTAATCCCTGGATTTTACCTATACTCTGAATGCAAGTGATGCCCATTAGTCAATTAATAGGCTGTTAAATGACAACAGTTCCGGGCAATTTAATTACTGTTGGTAAAATAAGAAATGAATGATTGCATGTCAGTAACCAACTCCAGTTCCTTTCCTTGGAACAGATTAACTTTGAATCATGATAGTTTCTCTGGAAAAAAAAAAATTGATTGTTTCTGTGAACAAGTTAGTGGCTGTTTCTGGGTTAACAGAAATTTAAGTTTTTGTGTGGTATTTCTCATCGAGGATAGATGTGGGAAAGTTCCAACAATAACATTTACTTTCAAATAAAAGAACACTAGCTATTTTTAAATAAACTAGAATTGGTGGTAGAAAAGCTAAGTCAAGAATGAGAGGTTTTTTTGACTTTCTGTTCATTGTCAATGTCTTCTCAAGCACCTGTCATCAATTCCATACCATTCATTTTTTTAAATTAATTGAGTAAAATCAAGAGAAATATCAAAGGGTAATAATTTTAGTTTTAGTGATTATTTCATCTATTTTGAGTCCATTTGACTTAGAATAAAAGCCAAAACCTTTAACATGGTCTGTCTGTGTGATCTTTGCTCCAGTATTTTTCCATGTTTGATCTCTTGAGTATCAGGTTTCT
The DNA here is from genome assembly GCF_039906515.1 of Pseudorca crassidens. NCBI lineage: Eukaryota > Metazoa > Chordata > Mammalia > Artiodactyla > Delphinidae > Pseudorca > Pseudorca crassidens. The sequence goes on along the minus strand of NC_090305.1, from coordinate 6,290,764 downwards.
CCACCCTAGTCCAAGTCTAAAGACAGCAGTGACTTTATCTGTTTGGCTCACTCAACAGATAGTGCTTAACTGAAGCACTATACTGGTGCCTGGCCCAAAGTAGGTACTCAACAAATACATATTTGTTGAATAAATTAGTTGAGTGGCAGAAAATAGAACTAAGGACAAGGCATCAGTGGTTACTTATGACTTTAAAAGTGAGCTCTGAATGCGTGTGCAATAGAGAAGAGTGAAAATCTAAAAGTAAAATACAGGGAAAAAAAGGAAAATTATACACTCTACTAATGAAATGGAGGTTTGAGTTGCACTCCATCAGCTATCTATTGATAAAAGATAAGTTGGAAATAAAAGAGTAGGAGACATGAAAAAGCTGAATTAGAGGCAATAAAACTGTCAGTCTTCTGTCCCTTCCCAACCAAAGGATAGAAAAGCCATTGCTTGCATTTTATTTGATCATCTCAGTTGATAAATGCTTTTTAGCAGCAATTAGGTGTGTTAATACCTGTGTCTGCAGATGCTTTCTTTAGAGCAATTAAGATTTTTTGAAATATAGCCTTCCTTGGCAATCCCCTATTATTAAATATTTATTGCAAAGCAAAGAAGATTTGCAGTTACATTTAAAAAGGATTATAGGGTTTATAGTTTACTGGGACAAAACTCCATAACACGCATTTTTCATGATTGGATCATCTTGCCTTACAATTAATTGCTTTATTGCACCTGGAGGTAGAATTCTTGGATCAAGTGCCAACAAACACACATGCATTCCCATCCATCTTGACATCCCTTTCAAGTAACATCCACTTCCTGAAAGACCCTTGCACGGTAGGTGTACTGCTGGAATACTACACAGGCAGGCAGGAGCCACCCTGCCCTGTGTGGACTGGGTCACTGCAGAAATCCCCTAATTGCCTACAACACAACCCTCCACCAGCGTATCCTCCAATTTCAGAGAGCTATCTTTCTAAAATGGAGATCTGATTCTTTCATTCATTGCTTCAGATCCTTCTGGGATTTCTCACAGTTTACAAATTAAAATCCAAATAATCATCACAGCAGAGAACGTCTTACACAGCCTACCTCTCCAGGCTCATGTCCAGACACCCCCAACTCTCTCCTCACACCTAGCTATATGCTAGCTCATGTGCTAGCCCTCGGCTGTAGTACCAGTCCTCATTTCTAACCAGGAAGCCTTTTATTTAACTAGAATAGTCTAGTGGTGAAAGGCATAGATTCTGAAGCCTGGGACCAAATCCTAGCTCAGCTGCATAATAGTTGTGTAATTTGGGGCAAGTTACTTGAACTTGGTTCTGTTTTTCCTCATCTGTAAAATGAGAATAATAGTAGTGTCTTTCATATCAAATGAGTTGACACTGGTAAAACTCTTACAGTAGTCCCTGGCACACAGTAGGAATTCAGCAGATGTCAGCTGCTAGCATTCCCCTTTAAGTCCTATCTCCAGCATCTTTGCCTCTATGGAGTCTCTTCTGCTCTCATACCTCTCCTCTCGACCCTCTCCTCCACCTTAAGTAGGCTTGGTCTGCAATCTGAGCCACCTCTGCTGCTGTTGCATGTATCACGTTGCCTTGAAATTCAATCTTGATAGATCTGTCTCCCCACAAACTGTGCGATTGTGGTCAGGGGTCTGCTGTGTTTCTATTGGTATTCTGAGAAACCAACTCAACATTCAACATGGTAACATAGAAGAAGCTCCACAAATACTTTTGAATAAACAAATGAACAAAGAAGAAAAATGTAAACTGAAAACACTGAAGGGCAGGCCCCTGACGTCCTGCCAATGGTACATGCCTTTTAGTCTCACTGCCGTGGACGAAATCTAGACTAGAGCTGACTATGATCGCGCAGGGTCTTCTCAGGTCAGAAGGAGTCCAGCAAGACCTCCAAATTTCTGGCTTCATTCTGTCCTAGCTGATGAGAGATGCTGGGGTGGGAGTATAGTCCCACGTATGGCGTTTTAAATTTTGGTCACTTGCTTCTCCTGGAATGGATCTCTAATTTTCCTTTTGGGTTATCTTCTCATGTCTTATAGCATTTCCTGGGGCCAGGCAGAGCTGCTATTCTGATAAGGTTGGTAATACCATGGATTAAGCTCTGACTAGGCACCTGCCACTGGCATTGGCACCATACACACTTCATTTATCGACACTGTAGAGCTAACCGTTCTTCCTGAACTTGAATCCATCCCAACTCCCCTAGTAAGTAGTTCTGTTCTTAGGTGAGTTACCTAGCCTCCCACTGCCCTAGATTCCCAGATATAAAATGAGGATAATACTAATAATTATACCCACCTTACCCATGGCACTGGTGTAAGGATAAAATAAGAAAACACATGTAAAGCCTTTAGAATAATGCCTACTACTTACTAAGTGCTCAGAAAACATTCGCTGTTGTTACTGTCCTTATCCCCATTTTACAGATGATGAAACTGAGGCTTTGAAAGATTAAATCACCTGCCAAAGGTCATAAGGCTGACCGAACTGGGAAACAAAGCCGTCTTTTCTAATATGGATCACTGCCCCACACCAACATATTTTAAAATCCCCTTCTGTCTCCTGGTTCACCACCTTTCCCAGACAATGCTGAGACATTAGTCCCAGTGTGAAATAGGCACACCTACCTATTGCAAAATCCATGAAATCTGCCCATGTAACATTTGGGGCACACTTAAAATAAAAAATTATTTCCTCTTCATCTTAAGTTCAAATCTAACTGACTAGGTGCCCTGTATTTATATATTCGTTAAATCTGGCGACCCTACTAGGCGTGCTTGCGTGTCTACATGTGTGTGTGTGTGTGTGTGTGTGTGTGTATGGTGTGTCAAGTCTGTTAGGCTATAAAAGCTATAACTCTTGGGGAGAGAATTTTCTCTGCAGTCACCTCATTGCTGGTGCTGTGGGGACCCCACTTCAAAGAACAGAAAGACAGAACCCAAAGCACCTATCCTACATCTTCCTTCTCTTGTGGGATGCTCAGAGGTATCAGTGAGCATCATGGATGCTAAATGAGAATACATCAGGAGATACGGAAGCAGACATGCTAAAGATGGTTCATCAAACCCATTAAATGAGAGAAGAGGGATCTGATTTCTTCAGAGTGGCTCATGACCAACCTCAGCTCCACATGTGTCAGGGAGCTTCACGAGGTTTCTTTCCTATTGCTGAATATTTTAGTAAAGTTTATTTTTCCCCTTGACTGTAGAGATTTAACGTTCATGCTTGCAAGTTGAGAAAAATGTGGTAACATCTTAAAGCTGCCCATCCAAATCATTTTCCCTGATGTCTTGGTCGGGGCTCGGTCAAGTGAAAGGTGATGCCCTCCTAAAGTGCTCTAGGGTCTCCAATCCATGAACATTCTAGGCAACTCAGAATTCTCCCAGCCATCACATGAAGCATCCACACCACTCTTACTGCAGAAGTCTCATCAAGAACTTTGTCTGTACTGAGTGGTCATCCAGATACCCCACTGCTAGATTCCAGAAACACAGACTCAAGGAGATACTGGAAGATGTTATTACATATGTCATATGCAGGTCAAAGAGTAATCTGCTTTTAAGACTTTGGACATAGTTCTGTAGGCTATTAAACACGATGATTTCTTCAGAGTTCTCCCTACTTTCCAACACGTTGTTCTCAGTCAGGTCAAGGACTCTCCTTCTTACTCTGAGCCTTGCTAGGGACTTTGCCTCTGTCATGGTATTCAGTGTGTGGCTGGCTTCCTGAATGGAGGAAAAGAAAAAGGATGGCCTCAGGCAAAAAAAAGTAGAACAAATTCGACTTGAAAAATTGGAAGAAATATGTCTGAGGCATACTTTTCTAAGTGCCTGAATTCAGAGTTGCTCAAGTCTTTCTATAAAGCAGATCTAATTATTTCACTCTCCTGCTTAAAGATCTCTTTTAGGTCTTTGTTTTTTGTAGAAGAATGTCTAAAGGCCTTTGCATGATGAGAAAGCACTTCAAAACCTAGCTCAGGCTACTTCTATGGGTGTGTCTATTTCAGTCTCTCCCAGTTCTCCCTAATCCTACTAGGCATTTTTTTTTCACAGCCACATGGAAGTCACCACTTCCCAGTTAAACCTTGAAATGGTTGGTCCCATTTTATGCATTTGAAATGCTGTTTTTTCAATTATGTATATATAATAATATATGTATATACCTCATGGCCCTGTTGATGTTAAGTGCACCTCTCTGTGCCTTTCACAATAACAGACATCAGTGTATGCCATTCCAATCTGTTTCCATGTCTGTTGCCCCTTGTAGACTGGGCTCCTAAGAACAAGGAGTGGGTGTCTCCAATGATGTTGGTGCATCCAACATCAAAGGAAGTTCTGCCATCATTACAACTAAGAAACACATCACCACATCCATCCCTGCCATGTTTTTAATTTGAATTCTGATATCCTCATAACTAGACCTGACCATGCCCATTCCCAGCTGTCCATCAGGGCAGAACATGATCTTTCATTAGACTGAGATCTTGCAGGAGCCTTCATGATGGCTTCTGAAAATGTGTCCTTGTAGACCATGCTGTATTTCCCAGTTGTTCTGGTTGATTTTCCTCCCTCCTCTCCACTTCTCCAGCAACCATTGATAAGGCTCACCTACTTTGCCAACTGGGCCACATTTGGTAGTTTATTTTAGAGGGTAGAAGCAGTACATTTTTGAATTCAGATTTTCAAAAAAGATAAAATTAATTTTATATAAGTTCATTCACAAAATTACATTTTTATTTTCATTCTTCTTTAACCGAAAGTTAGAATTCCCATCGATTATGAAAGTAGGCAACAAATGGCAATAGTATTAGCAATACTGTGACTTTGCCGCCAGTAGAAACCAGAGGGAGAGTATTCCGTTAGTTATTGAAATTATCATAAAATATTGCTTACATTCATCCCTGCTTTGAAATTATATTTATTAGACTTCCCCCATATTCTTATTGCATGCATTAATGAAGAAGCATACATATAACTATAAAATAATTTATAAATATTTTGTTAACTATTTCAATGTAATTGATTTCCTTGGTCATCCTATGTATTTTGTTTTATACATTTAACATATTATTTTGAGAAAGGCTTCAAGGGCCTCATCAGACTACCTAAGGGGGTCATGCATAAAATTGATTAAAGTCCCCAACCTAGGTCCCTCTATGAGGGTACATACCTCATACAGTGATTGTGGGGATTAGTAAGCTAATATATATCTAGTAGTCTGAATAGTTGCTTAAGACCTACCTAGCTCCTTACAACAATTGATATTATTCTTCTTATCATCTCAAGGAAAAATAAAGTCCTGAGGTACCCAGTGCTACTCTTTGAAAGACATAAATATTGACTAAAATTCTCCATCTTCCTTAGAAATAAAACTTAAAAGTTCTTTGATACGATGGCAGTCAGATGATATGTGAAAATACTTAAATGATGACCAGGAGATGGTTTTCTATGCATCTTTGAAAAAGAAATCAGCTTCTTAATCAATTTGCTCTAAACAAACCCTTAAGATTGCACCTACTAGTGACAAAGGCTGTCAGACAAAGCCAAGTAATTAAAAAAAAAAAATGTACATGCAATCATGAAAAGTAAGCATGCAATTTCTTTTATTTACTATTGTTTTTCTAAAATCAAGTTAAGCTCTGTTTTTTTTTTTCACTCATCTTTGTTGTCATAGCTGAGAAATTTAGCATTGAGCCTAAAATGTTTCGCATGATGAATTATTAAAAACCTTTAACTGTCGGACAACCTTCTTGT